>NC_030822.1:45942474-46243123 GCF_001704415.2 Capra hircus | reverse complement strand
TCTAGGCACTGGATGGATGCAAATAAAAGATGTACTTTTGAAGAAATTGAAAAAAACTAATAGACAAGGCATATTAAAATGTTTCTATTTTGGGAGATTGTGAGGTGGTGCTTATGTGAGAAGAAGAAACAAAACTGGATAAATAGTGTAGTTTTTTTCCCATAGCAAAGCTTGGGAAAACTAGAACTTCAGTGGCTTGATAGGTGTGCATATAGGTACTTGGTAAAGAACCCCTTAGTGTGCAAGACAGTCAGTAGTCATAGTTGTCTTCTATAATGATAATGCAAATAATTCTGTGCAGTGATCCATGGAAACATTGGATTCTAATACTCTCCTGGAATGGTTTATGATAATATGTTACCAGCAAGTGCAAGTGTGAAACTTGAAGTAAATAGCTATAAGGAGTAGGGAAGGGTGGCGGAGGTAGTAAAAATACAAGAGAGCAGTACTTTCTGTGTGAAACCAGACTTGTAGGTGTATATTAAAAATGTGGAAATTTGGGTCAGCACTGAAAACCTTTCTTCAACTTTCACAGTTATAATTTATAAAAATGAATGCCCTTGTGTATGAAATTCTTCTGGCCTGCCCTGCCAGAAGTTAGAGTGTATGCAATGCTATATGGTTGTCAGATTTTAAGAGAATATCTAAATTAACTCTGCATTCCTACAATGAATTCTAGATGGGTGATGTATTAAAATGTATACCGCTTAAGTACTTCTAATTTTCCCTCGAGGCTCTCCTTAACACCCACTTTTGCAGTGAAACAGTTCCAGTTGTATACGATGCTTCTGGTATGGCTTTTCTGGTAAGAGCTGTAAGGTAGAAATTGGGTCTCATACTTATCTGGACCTTTGAAATGAATGGGAATTGACATCCTTATTTTATCTCACAATTGTCTCTATTAGAATATAGTTAAATGCTGTTCATCTAGGTTAATCAGAAAAAGCATGCCAGGGCAAGCATTTTGTTGTTCAGTCACTCAGTTGTGTCCGACTCTTTGTGAACCCACGGACTGTAGCACGTCTGGCTTCCCTGTCCTTCACCATCTCCTGGAGCTTGCTCAAACTCACGTCCATTGAGTCGGTGATGCCATCCAACCATCTCATCCTGTGTCATCTCCTTCTCCTCCTGCCTTCAATCTTTCCCAGCATCAGAGTCTTTTGTAATGAGTCAGCTCTTCGCATCAGGTGGCCAAAATATTGGAGCTTCAGCTTCAGCATCTGTCCTTCCAGTGAATATTCTGGATTGATTTCCTTTAGGATTGACTGGTTTGATCTCGTTGCAGTCCAAAGGACTCTTAAGAGTCTTCTTCAACACCACAGTTGTCAGGACCATGATCTTTCAGGGGAAGCATAGATCATTAATAACCAACAAATATTTATTATAAGATTTACTGTATGAAAATGACAGTGAATCTTTAAGATTTGTATTCCAATAGCTGTGACTACTTCTGTCAGCAATTTCATTGTGAAAGAGTCAATTGGATTGGTTAGAATGTTACCTGCTCTCCTTTCTGCTCCCCTCTCTCCTTTTACAGTTCTCAATCAGTAACCGAGTACCTTGAATCCTAGAAGTAGAAAGGAAGGAAAAAGGGGAAAAGGAAAGAAAGAAAATTCTGTGACTATGCTTGGATTAAATGAATATCTAGAATATCTAATTTGAATATTAAAAATAAAGTTCTATAAGAAGTATATGAACTAGTAAAAACTCAGATAATTGAAAATAGTTACTTCATTTAAGTTAGATTTATTATCAGTTACCTTTAATTCTAATAGCATATTCCCTGGATTTAGATCACTTGAGTTTAAATTCCGCCTTCTGTATTTACTAGGTGTGACCTTAGGCAAGTTTTAATATTTTTTAAATAAACATTTTCATGCCTTGGTTTCCTTTTCTGTAGAACAGGGATAATTTATGTGTGTTACCTAATTGTAATTGTTTTGAGGGCTGAGATAAGATATGCAACAGTGCTCAGCAAAAGGAACTGATACTTTCTAAACATCTAGCAAATACTATTTATGTATCTCTTCAATCATCTCTTCAACATCTATCCATCCATCCATAGCTGTTCATCTGTCTATCCATCTATCCATCTTTTTGAATGTTTTTAACAATAGATTGATGATTTGTTTTCCCACAGAATATGTAGAACTTTTGAAGTATAAAATGAATTTAATTGACCAGGGGGTGAGGGAAGAGGAGAGCCCTGAAGAGCCAAGTTATATGCAGAGATCTGGAAGTTTTACTTTAAATCCTCCAGCTAAATGAAAACCCTAAATTTATTTCCACCAGTTCATTTAATAAAATTTATATAATTAGGCAAATATTTATGGAGTGTTTTCTTTGTGTAAAATATGTACTAGCTGCTGTGGGAATACAGAGAAGTCTAGTATTTTGTTCTTTCCTTGGAAAAATTTATAATCTGATTTGGATTACTGGCTCAGGTGGTAAACAATCTACCTATAATGCAGAAGACCTGGGTTTAATCCCTGGGTCAGAAAGGTCTCCTGGAGAAGGGAAGGGCTACCCACTCCAATATTCGTGCCTGGAGAATTCCATGGATAGAGGAGCCTGGTGAGCTGTAGTCCATGGATTGCAAAGAATTGGACATGACTGAGCAACTAATGCATAAAAATATAATTATAGTATATATTTTAAAAAGATTGTTTAAGATTGTATTGTGTTGAATGGGTTATAAAAAATAAAATTTCAGGGTATTTATTAGAAGTGATTAGAAGATGGGTGGATCTAGTTATCTGGAATAGGCTTAGTTAGTTTCCTAGTGATAAGAAAGGAAGGCTAAGGAAATAGGGAAAGACAGGCAAAGCAAAGGCTGGGAGGTAGCAATTAAGTGAAGTCTGAGTGTATCAGTCTACAAGAGTAGAAGGTTAAAGTGTAGACTACTAGAAGATAAGCTTAGAAAGAATGATTGGATCTGGATGGAGGGCCTTGAATGCCAGAGTCAGGAGTTTGGACTTTTTCTGTCATCAGAGGAGAGCCACTGATTTTTCTTGATCAAGAGAATGGCTTAATACTGGGGGTGGCAGTAAGACTGATTTGGAGGTGGAGATCCTGAAATTAAGGATATCAGTTTACAGTCTCTTGTCAAGAGTCAAGGTATGAAGTGTAATAAAGCCCTGTACAAAGGTGATCATGAGTATGGTAAGAAGGTATGAGCGTGAAAAACATTATTAAGAAGAGTTGATGGAGCTTAATGACAGGCTGGCAATGACGAGCAAGGATAGAAAAGAGGAGATAGATTTGGTGTTCATGTTTTGAACTTGGATGATTCTGAGCACGATGCTTCCCTGGGTGTGAATGAATGAGGGGGGGTGTTGAGCAAAAAGAATGAATCTAATTTTTAAAAAATTATTTATTTGAAAATAATTATTTATTTGTTATTTTTACTGTACTGGGTCATTGTTGCTACACATGAATATTCTCTGTGTCAGACCGAGGCGGGCTACTCTCTAGCTGTGATGCACAGGCTTCTCATTGTGGTTGGTGGCTTCTCTTGTTGCAGAGCACAGACTCTAGGGTGAGCAGGCTTCAGTAGCTGTAGTACATGGGCTTAGTTGCCTTGCAGCATGTGGAATTTTCCTGAACCTGGGGTCGAACCCATGTCTCTGCATTTGGCAGGCAGATTCTTAACTGTTAATCACCAGGGAAATCCCCTATGAATCTAATTTTAAGTTTTGTTGAATATGACATAGCAAGTACATCTTGGCATAATCTTGATATACTTTTCTAGCAGTCATTTGAGGATTGTTGTATTTCAGGGAGATGAGAGAATTCATTATTGGGAATATAGACATAAAAATAATAATTTAGATATCAAGGAATGAGATGTTTAATAAAAAGGATATAGAGAAAGAATAATATATGGGTTGGTAGCATTAACATGTGAGTGGCATTTTCTGTGATTATAGAGATACCTTAATTAAAAAAAAAAACACTATTTTCTCATCTCTCCATCCTTAATTTCCCCTCACTCTTTCCTCCCCAATATTACCGTTTATCTGCAATGTGTTGCGCAATATATTGAGCACTGGGGATCTGTTAATAAACAAGGTAGTCATAATCCCTATGCTCATGGAACATATAGAATAAACTTAAAAAAATGAAATCTTTTAATGTTTTCTGTTTTCTTCCACTTATCTTAAGCTTTTGGTAACATTTATATAAGCATTTGTTTCCATGGGTCTAAAAGACATTCTCTGACAACAGATTTGTCTTCTTTTTGTGGACACTTTTTATTATTATTATATTGTGAGGAATATTCTGTAGGATCATAATTTTAGGAATATATTACTCATCACTGAAGTTGAAAAATACTGATTGAACCACATGACCCCCTCCCACCTCCTGCCACCCTCTTTGCAGAGAGGTTTTTATTGTGTCAAGGTTATAAGTAAGACCCTTTGAAAAAAGAGCTTTTTGGCAAGATGAATGAAAAAGATCTTTGCTTTTAGAACAATCTTACTTCTCACATTCAGATTTCTCTTAATGATATGAAATTTATTTCTAATTATAATAAAACTGTAACTGGACTTTAGCCTTTCCCTTTCTCCTATTTCTTCTATCTATATTCTGCTTTTAATTTTGCCATGAAGTCAACCCAGTACCTTCATCTCACCCTTCTCCACTCTTTACTAATAAAACAGAGGAATGGTGGCCATTTCAGGTTTATAAAGAATGAAAGTATCCTTCTATGAAATGATCTGTAAATATCTGAATTTAAATGCTGAGATTCAAGCTCAGGGAATCATATGTTGTTGACAGTTGCTAATTCATTACACTTTCACTCTTTGCTGTGCTTCCCCTTCTCCTTTACCTGATCCATTTTTGATTTAGAGGATTATACCTGAGATTATTTAGAACAGAAGTATCAGGTAAAAAGGGAATATCAGTTCAATTCAGTTCAGTTCAGTCACTCAGTCTTGTCCGATTCTTTGTGACCCCGTGGACTGCAGCACACCAGGCCTCCCTGTCCATGAACAACTCCCGGAGTTTACTCAGACTCATGTCCATTGAATCAGTGATGCCATCCAACCATCTCATCCTCTGTCATTCCCTTCTCCTCCTACCTTCAGTGTTTCCCAGCATCAGGGTCTTTTCGAATGAGTCAGTTCTTTGCATCAGGAGGCCAAAGTATTGGAGTTTCAGCTACAACATCAGTCCTTCCAATGAATATTCAGGACTGATTTCCTTTAGGATGGACTGGTTGGATCTCCCTTCAGTCCAAGGGACTCTCAAGATTCTTCTCCAACACCACAGTTCAAAAGCATCAATTCTTCTGCACTCAGCTTTCTTCACAGTCCACCTCCCACATCCATACATGACCACTGGAAAAACCATAGCCTTGACTAGATGGACCTTTGTTGGCAAAGTAATGTCTCTGCTTTTTAATATGCTGTCTAGGTTGGTTGTAACTTTTCTTCCAAGGAGTCTTTTAACTTCATGGCTGCAGTCACCATCTGCAGTGATTTTGGAGCCCCCAAAATAAAGTCTGTCACTATGTCCACTATTTTCCCATCTATTTGCTATGAAGTGATGGGACCAGATGTCATGATCTTAGTTTTCTGAAAGGCTGAAGCTCTATACAGTCAGCAAAAGCAAGACTGGAAATATCAGATATTATATATAAAATATATTTTTCTGATAAAAAGGAGGACATTCTTTTTTATTAAAGTATAGAATTGATTTACAATGTTGTTCTAGTTTCAGGTACACTGCAAAGTGATTCATATGTATATATATACACATATATATGTATATATGTGTGTGTGTATTCTTTTTGGTTTATTTTCCCTTATTGGTTATTACAAGACATTGAATATAATTCTCTGTGCTATACAGTAGGTCCTAGTTTATCTAGTTTATGAATAGTATTATGTGTATGCTAATCCCAATCTCCTAATTTATCCCTTCCCTGTTTCCCCTTTGGCAGCTGTAAGTTTGTTTTCTATGTCTGTGAATCTATTTCTGTTTTGTAAATAAGTTCATTTGTGTTGTGTTTTAAGATTTGACATATAAGTGATATCATATGATATTTGCCTTTCTCTGCTGACTTACTTCACTTAGTCTGATTATCTCTAGGTGTAATTTATGTTGCTGCAAATGGCATTATTTCATTTTTTTATGGCGGAGTAATATCCCATTGTATGTATGTACCACATCTTACTTATCCATTCCTCTGTTGATGGACATTTAGGTTGCATTCATGTCTTGACTATTATATACAGTGCTGCAATGAACATTGAGGTGCATGTATCTTTTTGAATTAAAGTTTTCGTCTTTTCTGGTTCAGGAATGGGATTTCTGGATCATATGGTAAGCTCTAGTTTTAGTTTTTTAAGGAACCTCTATACTGTTCTCTATAGTGGCTGCATCAATTTACATTCCCACCTTTTCTCCACACCTTCTCCAGGGTTTATTATTTGTAGACTTTTTGATGATGACCATTCTGACCAGTGTGAGGTGA
Organism: Capra hircus; assembly: GCF_001704415.2. NCBI lineage: Eukaryota > Metazoa > Chordata > Mammalia > Artiodactyla > Bovidae > Capra > Capra hircus. Next base: position 46,236,639 of record NC_030822.1, on the reverse strand, counting down.
TACCTCATTGTAGTTTTGAAACACATTTTTTTCTAATAATTAGCAATGATGAACACGTTTTAATTCAAAGAAGGACATTATTGATGAGGAAGAAAACTCCTATGTTAGGAGTGTTTTGAAATGGAAAGATAGTTTTTGTCATATTGGAAAGAATAATGTAAATCTGAGTGCTTTAAACTTTGAGTTAGATATAAAATCACTTTAGTAATACCTTTTAAAAAAGCAGTTTGGCTGGAGCAACATCTATATTTATATAGATTACTTAGGAATTTTCAGCATGCAGGAAAAACATGTCAAATTTTCAGGGCTTTAATGCTAACCCAGCTTTGGGTTACTGAAATCACTTTCATAGTGGGCCAATCTGGCCACCAAATTTGGATAAGAATTCCAGATGCTGAGTGTCTCAGCATAAATAAAAATTGTGGACATGTACTCAGTGTTTGGTTATTTTTGTAAACTTGGATAGAGATAGATACTAAGTCAGTTTTATGAGGTGAAATTTTGACCTCGGATATACAAATCACTTTAGAAGACAATAATAAGGCATAACTTTCATTTTTAGGAAAAAATAAGACAAAAGCTTTTGAAGTTTGAATAATACCTGTCTTTTTCAACCTGCTGAAAGCTTTCTAGGCTAGAGAGAAATATCTGAAAGGGTAGTTTTTATAATGGTCCTACTGCTAATATAAACAACATTATCAGCAGAGACAGCACTGATAACAGTTTGTAAGGCCTTATGCTCTGGAAAGTTGTAGTGCTCTTGTTAGTATTTGTATTCATTTTTTATTAATTGGTCTTTCTTATTGTTTTCCATTTTAATTTACTGTAAGACTAATAAATCTTGTTCTTAAATAACAGATTGCATCACAGCATTCAGCATTAAAATGCACTCCTTTTTGGGGGAAGCCAGATAGATGTGTTTACTCTGTAGAGAGATTTAGATTTGATTTTTTGTTTTCTTCATGGTAATTATGTTTGCACTTTGCTGATCACTAGTTGTGCATTATTACAATGGAAGGTGACAATTTGATTGTCTTCAATTGGAGAAACAAGTAATTTTATATTCACTAAGCTGTCAGGTAACACTAACTCACAGTACTAAGAGCTCCTGGCAATGTGGCTTGGCACCTATATTTAACTGCTTTGATGCTTGTGTAACCTCTGCTGAATCAGAAATACTTTGCCTGCTGGAAATGGTTTTCAGTGTTGTACAATGAGGTTTTCATTAAGTAGACAAACTGAAAATGAACTGCAAAGCCACTGTTGTTTCTCTCCTCCCCTTTCCCCTTGCCCCTCCCCCTTCTCCTCTCCTTCCCCACCCTCGCCTGTTCCCCTCACGCTTCCTCTTCTTCCTAGTCTTTCTCCTCTTATTTGATAGGAACCTGAAGTTTGTACCTTATTTCATTACATGAAATAGAGAAATTGCTGGCTTGCTTTATTTAGCTAAAGGAGAACCTCAGAGATTAGCTTTCTTACATAATTTTGCTCACTGATACCATTTGTGAGCCTTCACTTTTTGAAACTACATAGTATCAGTGTTCATTTTTCTCTTTTTTCTGGCAATACTGAAAAGTGAAAATAGAGGTGACAGCTTCCTACCTACCCTTTCTCTCTGAGAAGTTATTGTTCTGGTTTATAATTTTATTGATAATTGGATAAGATATCCTGTAATTGGGCTTTCATAATTGCAGATTTGTTTCAAGCTGACAAAGACATATTTGGTATTTACTTTAAAAACTATGGTTCTCATTTCATGTGAAGAGGAGATTCAAAGTGAATGTATATAAATAAGTTCATTTTACTATTATTTTAGACAGCTTTCTTTCACTCAAGCCAAATAGAAGTCTTTCACTTGAGGGATAAAATCATTGTGTGTGATTAAAATCCTCTTAGTAAGTATATTTATAGTAGCCATTGTTTGGTTTTTCTCTTATTGTTAGGTGACTGATTTTATTAATGTATTCTAGGCCTGGCTTTCCAAAGCAAAGATCTCAACAAGTAATTGGTGGATTAGCTTTGAGAAAAATTCAGTATTATTTCTATTAAGCAAAAAGTATAGAGGTTACATGAAGGCAAGTTGTTTTGATCCCAGGAAGAAACTGGATACTCAGAGACACATGTAATAATTATAGGTTTTCCATAGGCAATCCGTCAGGCAGGCCAGTCATTAGGCTGGTTGCCTGCCTCTTCCAGCAGATACTAACCAATTAGACAGAGGTGGTTACGTGATGTAACATTATCAGGAGAAACAATTCATGAGTCAAAGCATTCCAAGACATATGAGCTCTAGTCCAAAGAACAGTCTTAAGCTATATAAAGTGACAGCAATATTGTCAGCTAAATATAAACTCTAGAAACACAAACTTTGATGACTTGAGAAGAATCTGTTCCAGGTAGTCCCTGTTTTGTAAGAACCTCAGAAGGCCTTTGAAGACAATTTTGGAGCTTTGGTGTGAAAAATTAGAAGCCTTAGATAAGTCAAACTCCATTAATTTAAGCCCTTTCTTAGACATACTTCAAGGGCTTCAAGCCTTTTTCATTTGCCTCATCACTACTGATTTGACAGCTAACTCAAATTAGTGAGTTTTCTTCTAGCAGATATTGTCTGTATACGTTACCATATATATTCTGAAAGAGCCACTACAAACTTTAAAAGATAGGTTTATAACTCTCCAGGGTAGCTCTGAAAGCAGTAACCTTTTTCATGGAATTTTCTGATTTGCTTTTAAGGAGATAGAAGAGGGAGAAAAAGCTGGCAGAAGCCTAGGGAAGTTTGGAGGTAGAGTGAGGGACAGGTGCTAGTGCTGGATAAAACAATGCAGAGAATCAAAAACAACCCTTAGGCTCTACATGAGTGAATTGCGGGTGGGTGGAGAAAAGTTTAAAAAGGTTTGTCTTAATTTTAATGTCTGAAAAGGAGCCCTCCCTCGGCCTGTCCCAATACTTATGGGTGGAAATTAGAGGTTCAGGAAGAGGGTTTTTAAATCACTCTTTGCCTTAGGCTGGGTGGACTGGCATCTTTTGTAGGGGTTTCTGGGTATTGTGCATTTTGGCAGCTGAACATATCTGTTACTCATGCTCCTTAAAATGAGAGGCACTGTGTTATATTTTTGGAAAATTAGTTGTTTATTTCTCAGTATCAAATCAATTGCAGCATTAAATTAACAGTGAAGTATGTGACTGAAATAAGTCTACCTTGGTAGCCTGGGGCTGAGTTGCAAAAATAAATGTGAATGTTGGCCTGAATTTTTAATTTTTTCTTTAAATAAACCAACTATTAAAATGTTGCTTTATGTTAAAAACAGGGCTTCTTTTGAGTAAATGTAGCACACCTAAGAAATGAATGCCATTTGATAATAACCTTAGAAGTAATGAAAACATTAAAAAAAAAACAGGTTAAAATATTGTTCTAATAAATTCAGTGGTTTCTTTGGATAATTATGTTAGTCCCAAATGATAGTATTGAAGTGAATTTTTTCCAAGCAATGGTAAAAGGGAGAAAAAAGCAATTTCAAGTGACTGTGCCTTATGAGAAAGTTGTTTTAAAAATTCCTAACTTTTAGACATAAAAATGACTTTAAAAAATAGCACTACCAAATAAGAAAGATTTAAAGTTCTAGAAAGCAAGGTTTGTCTGAGATAGAATACTTAATGTGTAGATATCCAGTCCTCACCATTTTACCCAGTCTTGGACCAGCTAATCTTGATTTCTTGTTAAAGAATATAAAATAAATTTACTGTCTGAGTAGGTTGATAATGGTCTAAGCATTCAAATTTTATCCTGGAGTTTTGGAATAAAATAATAATCTTCCTAGAAGCACTCTTACTGGCTTCCTAGAAAACTTTATCAATTACTGGGGCCTTTATCTCCTACCATCTCATTTTCAGAAGTCTAAGCCCTGAAGTTCTTCCCAGTGGCTGGCATCCTGGGAATTCACTTGATCTGCTGGGCAGAGACATTTCAAACTCGGGGAACACATGATGGGAATTTAGTTTTATGTGTCCCAAAGATATGTAATTCTCTTTGGAGATTTTACTTGATAATAGCTATGCCCCAGAAAACCATCTTGTTTAACCAATGTGATAAGTTGACAATGTAGTTTTTCTCTCTGATTATAATGTACTCTGTGTAGTCAATACACTGGTACCATGTGAGTGTAATTTCCTCTTTTATTTTATCTCCAATGCACTGTATTATAAATAAACAGTTAAAAAAAACACCAAACAAATCTGTTGCATCTCCTTTTAAGATTGTACCACTGTAGACACTTGTTCTAGTAAAGTAGAATTGGGCGCATTTGATTGCATTTAAATTTTTCATGCTTCAGCAGTTTGGCTGGGAGCACAGTAAAGAAAAATCCCATGAGCGAGGATAGTTTAGAATAATAGAACTTGATTTTGTGTATTATAGCGGCAACATTTGTGCTGCTTTAGTTAGGGTTGTGTCAGCACTTCCATTATAAACCCCTGTTTTCAGGGGGTATATAGCTAGGGAGTTTTTTTTTTTTAATACAAATTAAAAAAACAATTCATTTGAATGATTTTTAAGTTATAATAGTGCAAAAATAAAACAAAGTTAAGTCACATAGAAATTGACCATTTTCACAAAGATTTTAATTCTTTTGCTTATTAGTTGTATATGAAAGTGAAAGTGAAAGCCACTCAGTCGTGTCTGACTCTTTGTGACCCCATGGGCTATACAGTTCATACAATTCTCCAGGCCAGAATACTGGAGTGGGTAGCCTTTGCCTTCTCCAGGGGATCTTCCTGACTCAGGGATCAAACCCAGATCTCCTGCATTGCAGGCGGATTCTTTACCAGCTGAGCCACAGGGAAGCCCATTAGTTCCATCTGGGCAGCAGCTAAACTAAGATACTATTCTAATACACTATGGGGGTGGAAGTTTTTGTAATGGAAAATTACTGCTATGAGGATTAAAAATAAAAATCAGCATCCCATGTGATATTTTAAAACATTAAAGCAAGTGTATATTTGATCTATGAGTTTCTAAAGAAGAGTAGCCATGTGCAAAGATTATAGTGAAGGCATTACCAAAAGTAAAGTATCTCTGCAGCTTCCTCAATACAGTTTAGTTGGTCTAGTGAAAGGGAAAGCTAAAGTAAAGAACTGAGATAAATGAGAAAGTAATCGGAAAATTGAAGGATTCTATAACAAAATACTTGTGCAAAAGTAATCAGTAAATTGAATCTGAGACATTTAATTTAAGTAAATCTAAGACATTTAATCAAAGAAGGCAATGGCACCCCACTCCAGCACTCTTGCCTGGAAAATCCCATGGACAGAGGAGCCTGGTGGGCCGCAGTCCATGGGGTTGCTAAGAGTCAGACACAACTGAGCGACTTCACTTTCACTTTTCACTTTCATGCATTGGAGAAGGAAATGGCAACCCACTCCAGTGTTCTTGCCTGGAGAATCCCAGGGACGGGGGAGCCTGGTGGGCTGCCGTCTATGGGGTCTCACAGAGTCAGACACAACTGAAGCGACTTAGCAGCAGTAGCAAGACATTTAATAAACTTCATTAAAAAAGAATTTGTGCACATTTTCCTTTAAAAAATGCAACAAAATCACCATCTAAAACAAAAAGCTTTAACAAAACTATCAGTAAAAGACAAACCTGAAATAAGCCCAATAATTTTATCAAAAGGAAATGTCTACAATGAGGCAATACCTAGCTAAAAGAACAAGTCACCTTTTTTCTCTGCTAACAACATATTGAGAACTATAGAAACACAAGAAATTAAATAAAATGTGATATGCAAAGTATTCTTAGAACAAAAAATGTTAATTTCTTTCCTAAAGGGAAGGATTTTGAAGTTGAGTAAGCCTTCCTTGGTTGTTAACTATTATGGTCTATCCATTTCTCTTCTTTGTCCCTTAATGAAGTTGGAACTGAGGATGAACAGTCAGATTTAATATAGCTTTTTGTTGGCAGCCTATATTTTATTTGCAACCCTGATACACATTTGTATTTGTAGGTGCAAATAAAACACAGATTGTGTGATGTTATAAATTGATAGCTTTCCTGAATGGTCACTGGAGGAATCACCAGAAGACTGTTGATGAAGTAGAGGTGAAGCCTTTCCTCACTAATTGTATTCAGCGTGTAATTTCTAAACTTCCCTCTGAATTTTGATTTTCAATTAACACTCCCCATTTGAAGATAATTTTCTATTTAATGTAATTGCAGGAAATAATTTATTGGCTGATTAAGACCGAGGGCCCAGCCTTCCTTAAGAAAACACTCTAACAAACCAGCCTTTAAACTCAACCCATGGCTTTGGACAGATTTCATCTATTTTTACAGCTGCATGGTTGTGTTTAATTGGGATTGTGCACTATTGTTCACTGGTGCAGTTTATAGTTGAAATTATTCTTAAGAGACTTTTCATTTTGGGTTTTGTGTTGTGATTAATTTATACTAAACCAACAATCACAGATATTGCTATTGGAAGGAGCCAAGTCACTTTATAATAAGAGGATGTTTGTTGGGGAACTAAAGTCACTCTGAGTTTTGGATTCTGACTTTCAATTGTATTTAGCGGTTTTAAAAAGCAGCAGTAAATTCATTCTTTTGTCTTTAATGTGAATGATTACATTATTGGTACCGTTATTATCTGAACTATGAAAACACTCTTGTTAATGGCAAGCTCTTGATAAACTTGCAGAACAGTTATAATTTGCCTGGTTTTACTATAGTGATTATGAGGCTGGTGAAATAAGTTCTAGATGATTCTGGTATACTAAGAAGCATCCTGTGGTATCATTTTCTGTAAGTTTATATACATTTCTCCACTTGTCAGTATTGAAAGAAATTAGTCAAGGATAGTCTTAACTAATTCTTTGATATAGTACTCTTTAGAACATTTCACCTTTTTCTCCTCAAAGAAAACATAGATATACTTCTGTACTTTCTTTTCTCCATATTATTTTCTAGTATCAAGTCTAATAGATTATTTTTTTACCATTTATACAATGATTAATAAAGTAGGTATCAGCATTTTAATATGTTTCAAAGCACTTCAAAAGCCTGTAATACTTTTATTTAGAACTGTGCATAATTAGATTAGCTGATCTTATATTAATTTTTTTCACTGTAGGATACTAAATCTGAGCCCCCTCATTAATTGTGAGAAATTTAGCATTAGCTGTTAAATCCTATGTGAAACATGGGCTGCTACATAAAAACTACTGTTTAAATTGGAATTAACTTAATTATTTTTCTTTGCACTTGATATTTCCTTCACTGCAATATTCATGAAAGCATGTGACAGATTTGTAAATTTAACTGTTAATCTCAGATTTCTAGACCCTTTAATCAGTATTTATTTGTCTGTAGAAACAGTACTAGCAAGTTAATGATTTGCTAATTTGAAAAATGCTCATGTGGTTTCCTATGTTAACTGATTTGTGCATTTTTTAAAAAATGGTATGAAATCAATTAATGTTAAAGAGCAATTAAGGTGGAGATTTTATTCCTTTCGTTACACAGCAATTTTAGAGCTAAATAAGCTATAAAACAAAAGCATTGTAAAGTTTTAGAAAAATATTCAGTTGCCTCTTCTTTTAAGTTATAAACTTTTAGTGACTTTATTTCTAGCACAATAGCTAAGAAAATCATCTTGATAAAGAAATATTTTAAAAGGTTTGAAATTCTGTTTAATAATCATGATTTTCTGATTGTATATGAAAGTACAGAAAGAAGACCTTGTGTTGATTGTAGTTGATGTTTACTTGTAGATACATAGAGAATGTTCAGTAATTGTTTTTGGAGTTTTGAAAATATTATGCATAGTAGGCACTTTACTGGGTTTCCCAGATGATGTTAGTGGTAAAGAACACCGCCTGCCAATGCAGGAGATACGTGAGACAAGGGTTTGATCTCTGAGTTGGGAAGATCTCCTGGAGGAGGGCATGACAGTCCACTCCAGTATTCTTGCCTGGAGAATCCCATGGCCAGAGGAGCCTGGTGGGCTACAATCTGTGGGGTTGCAGAGTCAGACATGACTGAAACGACTTAGCATGCAAGCACTCAGGCATTTTACTATGTTCATAGTAGATGCTTTGAATCTTATATATACTTTCTAATATAAAACAGAGGCATAGTTGTTTCATGTACTCAATTAAAATGTCACAAAATTGCCTTAAGAATAATCTAGCACAATTAGCCACTCAATCAATATGTCACTTAAAAGTTTAGTTATAGCAGTTGAGACGCCTTGAAGGTCTTTACAAAAAGATCAGGTTGGCACTAGTCAGTGTTAGGCCTAGTACTCATTAACATAAGGTGTAAACTAAAGATGTCTGGACCAAGTTTGTTTAGGATTTTCATCATAGATTACTTTCTCTCCTGATTATATTTTCTTACATAGACTTCCTTTGTTTCTATGTAAAGCATAAGAGAAATTTGGATGCTTGTAAATTCATTCTCCCAACTGGTTCATCTGCTGTTTATTTTTTCTTTTTTTTTTTTTTCATTTTTTTCTATTCATTTTTGTTGTTGTTGTTGTTGCTAGCCATCAACTGAATTACTCTTAATAATTTAGTTGGGAGAACTGAGAGGAAAATGCACACATACATATACTATACATTATGAAAACTCATTCCATAATATTTTCATTTGTGGATTGGTAAAGAAGAAAATGTACAGCAATTACTGGGAAGTTTGCTGAGTTAAAAGCAAAGAGGAAAGTGAAACAGATAAGCTAAGAATTCTTTTTCAGTGATTTAGATTAGATCATAAATATTTCTGAAGTTAGAGAACTTTCCTTTTCTTCTGAATTAGTAAAATATAAGTGATGGTTTATTCTTTTGTCATTGACAGTCCTTTTAAAAATCTGTGTTGTTTCCTTGTTTTGTAGAAGAATGTCTTCCAAGCAAGCCACCTCTCCATTTGCCTGTACAGCTGATGGAGAGGAAGCAATGACCCAAGATTTGACCTCAAGGGAAAAGGAAGAGGGCAGTGATCAACATGTGGCCTCCCATCTGCCTCTGCACCCCATAATGCACAACAAACCTCACTCTGAGGAGCTACCAACACTTGTCAATACCATTCAACAGGATGCTGACTGGGACAGTGTTCTGTCGTCTCAGCAAAGAATGGTGAGCTTTTAAAATCTGGCCACTGTCCCTAAACGTGTCTGTTATTATGGGCTCATTACAAATATGTGTTTTAGAGAAAGCTCAAAATTTGTAGCATTAGAGTTATTTGTGTTCAGGCTTTGGCGGCTCAGATGGTAAAGAATCCACCTGCAGTGTGGGAGACCTGGGTTCAATCCCTGGATTGGGAAGATCCCCTGGATGAGAGCATGGCAGCCCACTCCAGTATTCTTGCCTGGAGAACCCCGTGGAAAGAGAAGCCTGGTGGGCTACAGTCCATGGGGTCACAAAGAGTTGGACATGACTGAGTGATTAAGCACAGCATAGTACATGAAAATAGCCACCATGTCTATTATTAATATACTACTAGTTAGTGGGAAAATTGGAAAATGGTTTGTGGTTTAGATTTTGTTCATTATTAGATCAACTTGCCAAAAGGGATTTAGTTTAATTTTGAGGAAAATTTGGTTATCTTATTTTTTGATTCCCTGTGTTTAAGATAGTGAACTTAATAATAACACAAAATAGGTATGATCCAATAAAATGTGGTCATATATTAATATGGAAAAATTATAATAAGCAAACATACCTATGTGAATAAGGTCATAGAGTGAATACATCTTCAGTAAGGAAATGCAAGTATTTATCATTTTTAACAGTCATTCTTGATTAATAATAAAGCTTTTCTCACTTATGTGCCTACATGTTAATTTCAAAAGGACATGCAAAGCTCCTAAGTATCATTCAGTCAAACTGCAGGATTTTGCCCTAAAGGTAGAACAGCATCAAATACATGCAATGTATTAGCCTACTTTCTCATGTTAAGTTCTACCTGTAACCATTTAAACAGGCACCATAATAAGCGACATTACTTATCTAGTTTAAAGCAAAAGTATTCAATTTTTTTAACATTTATAACTGAGCGAAATCTTGGCATATTTTATTAGATTAGGAATTTTAAACCCTGTTTTACATGTCTTAACTCTTGGTTAAATTAATGAAAAATATTTTAAGTGGGAAATGAAGAAAAGTTTTATCCTTTAATAAAAAATTCAGTAATATTTAAAAATGCCTTTTTTTATATATAAAAATTCTTGCTCTATTGTCTCTAAACTAGTTCAAAGACTTAATTCCATAATTTATGGAAGCAGACATTTTTCTTTTTCAGATGATTTCTCAGTCCCAATTAGTACTCTGAAGCAATAGATGAGAAATCGAGAATTGGACTAGACTAACTGTTCTAGACCAACTTTAGATTCAAAGGGGATCATCATCATACAATTAGACCCACTGGAAGATTTGTTTTCCTTGCATAGGGAAAAGAAAAGATATGGTTGGAAAGATTGTTTGGGACCAGTTATCCAACAAGATCTTATATTAATAGATAACTTTATGGAAGTGAGATTTGATTCTAAGCAGAATAGGAAGCCTTGAAGTGTTTAAGAACTTTAAAAAGAGAATTTCTGACTGTATTATGAATAGATGGGAGGGAGACAGAGTGAAAGGAGGAAGATCTGCGGGAAAGCTGTTTGAGAAATCCAGGTAGAGATGATGGTGGCCTGGATTAGTGTAGAGGCAGATCAGATAAAGAGAAGGGGTGGGTTCAAGATATATTTTTAAGTTTTATGCCAAATATGCTTATGCACAAATCAAAATAACTACACTGGAAAATACAAGTTGAGGCAGAAATAATACAGTTCAGATTTTACTTCTTTAGAGCACTCTTTACATTTTACTTAGTAAAATTTAGTTTGTATATTAGCAAGTGCAAAATTGCTTTGGTGATTTAGTCTCAAAGTTTTATGATCTAATATTTTGTCAGAAAATAGATATTAATAATTTGCTTACCAAATTTATGTTAAGTGGGATTTATGGTAGCATAAAATAGTTTAAGCATACAAATATGTTATATTAACATAAAAGAAATCATATTTGCTGGAAGTATTTTCAAACTTTCATTCTCTTCTGATATCAATCATTACTTTCCACTGGAGCCTTTGTATATTCTGAATGTCTGGAAGCCAAAATATTTTGTTTTAGCTCCCACTCTATGGTATTTCCCAGCTGTGTACTTATATGGTATAATAAAAGGATTTAACAATTGGGAAATAGCAGCTGCACTTGGAAATTCCCTTTTGTGCTCCCTTTTCATTTGATAGATTCAGTAACGTATAACAAGTGAAACATCAGACCTGTAATGACTTATACCCCAAGGATCATATCACTGACCAAGTTTTCTCAACCAAGCAAAGGAAAACAATAGACGGATTTTAGGTTTCTGGACAGTCTTGCAAACATATATACAGAGAATATGAGTGCTGGGGTAGGGTAACTATGGTTAGAGTAAAATTTAATAAACACTTAGCCCCATTCCACATTCAAGTAAATTAAATCCAGAGTAGTTTTTATGAAGTTAAGTGAAATTTTTAACTTTCTTCAGTGGATCCTATTTGTTATACATTATAATTGAACCTGGTAAAATCAGCATGGAGCAATAGGAAGCAACAGAGTGTCTGGAGTGGAATGGGTGAGGGAGAGGATGGTATGATATCAACTCTAGGAGGCAGGCAGATGACAGGTACTATGGAGTATCATAGGCTACAGTGAGGTTTTCGGTTTACTTAAGTGAAGGAGGAAGCCACTGGAAGATTTTAAGTAGGACACTACCATGATTTGATTTATTGTACTTTGAAAACATCATACTAGCTGCTGTGTACAGAATGGATTGCAAGAGATGACACCAGAAACAAGGGCACTTATTAAGAAAGCCGTTGCAGTAGTGCGGGTGAGAGTTTGATGATGAGTGAAGGAGGGGGCAGTTAGGGAAGTCATTCTTTGAAGAGTTCCATAGAGTCTGAGGATGACAAGATTCACACAGAGGGTGAGTAGGATATTTTATGTAATATACACTTGGGTAGAAATTTAGTCAATAATATTTTATGACACAAAGTAAAGTTGATGAGACCAGGGCGTGGGGAAAGATAGGCAATGCTCTGGCACCAAGAGTGTTCCATGTGAGGGCAGAAGCTTTTTGCCTAACAAAGAGCTGTTTACAGGTGACTTCTGGGGTAGTTATGGGAATGTGGTCCAGATACCAACCTTGTCTCGTATAAGATCCCCAAAGTGACAGGATTGTAAGTGGGACCTCCTGCATGCATGTGTACCCGTGCACTTGCATGCGTTCTCATGTTATACATCTTAAGACAAATGCGATTATATGCATTTGGCTTTTAATTACTAGTCTAATTAGGTAGAAATAATCATACTGGACCCTCAGGTCCAGATATCAGAATCCCTTATTTTAGAGACCTATTTAAATTCCTGAAAGTTTTATCTCCTAGGTAAGTTTTAAAAGTAATTTTCCACTATAAATAAAAGATGTTAATAAATCCTTAGTTGCAATTTAAAGAAAATAATAGGCATATTGAGATATTTAATAAATGACTGTTGGGAATAATACTTCCCTGCTTGCAAACAATTTCTCTTCTCTGTCTTTCTTGCTTTCAGTTCAGCAAAGTTGCTAATCCACTCTGAAGCATTCTATATAGTTCGTTTTGAGTCATAAAAATTCTGGTGTGGATTTTGTACCTTTTCTAGAATGGAGCCATTGCCATTACATGATAACGTAGTCTAGGAACTTTGAGTGAGGATTTAATCCTTTCCAGTCATGCTTTATATTGTGAGAAACTTTTAGAAGGTTTCTGATTTTGTGACTTTTAAAAGATTTTAGAAACTTGAATTGCCATGATTTTGATACGATTTAGTCACTTAAGGTAGTAGGCAGCACTCCAAATTTATTTTCTCACTTTTATTGAGACTATGCTTTAGAAAATGTAGTGAAACCTACTAGTTCTCCTGGTTCAAACCATGTGTGAGGCTTATATTCATTTATTTGGTACCTGATTGGGTCTGTGAAGCACTGGGGAAAAAATACATACACTAGCAAGGTTTAGACTTGAGAAATTTAGTTATTCAGTTCACTTCAGTTCAGTCGCTCAGTCGTGTCTGACTCTGCAACCCTATGAATTGCAGCATGCCAGGCCTCCCTGTCCATCACCAACTCCTGGAGTTCACGCAAACTCACGTCCATTGAGTCAGTGATGCCATCCAGCCATCTCATCCTCTGTCATCCCCTTCTCCTCCTGCCCCCAATTCTCCCCAGGATCAGAGTCTTTTCCAATGAGTCAACTCTTCACATGAGGTGGCCAAAGTATTGGAGTTTCAGCTTTAGCATCCGTCCTTCCAAAGAACACCCAGGACTGATCTCCTTTAGAATGGATTGGTTGGATCTCCTTGCAGTCCAAGGGACTCTCAAGAGTCTTCTCCAACACCACAGTTCAAAAGCATCAATTATTACCACTCTCATTTTGGGATTTTTGGATATCCATTCGTTTTAAGTAAAATTCAAACCTAGACTTCTGTTAATAAGTGAAAATGTTCCTCCTTGCCCCTGAGTTGTGAAACATTTTCGAGGAAGCCCTATGGATGATTTCCCATTTTCTATAACTCTGAAACTATATTAGCACACAGTATTGTCCATCTTTAAATGCATCTCAGAAACATAATGACAGAAATTTACTTACAGTTTGGACCAAAAAATAAAGCTATATTTTATGGCATGGTGCGAATAGTGAAATAGACAACTAATGCTGTCTAGATCAATGTGTTAACATTCAGTTCAGTTCAGTTCAGTCGCTCAGTCGTGTCTGACTCTGCAACCCTATGAATTGCAGCACGCCAGGCCTCCCTGTCCATCTACCAACTCCCGGAGTTCACTGAAACTCACGTCCATCGAGTTGGTGATGCCATCCAGCCATCTCATCCTCTGTCATCCCCTTCTCCTCCTGCTCCCAATCCCTCCTAGCATCAGGGTCTTTTCCAATGAGTCAACTCTTCGCGTGAGGTGGCCAAAGTATTGGAGTTTCAGCTTCATTATCAGTTCTTCCAATGAACACCCAGGACTGATTTCCTTTAGGATGGACTGGTTGGATCTCCTTGCAGTCCAAGGGACTCTCAAGAGTCTTCTCCAACACCACAGTTCAAAAGCATCAATTCTTCAGCGCTCAGCTTTCTTCACAGTCCAACTCTCATATCCATACATGACCACTGGAAAAACCATAGCCTTGACTAGACAGACCTTTGTTGGCAAAGTAATGTCTCTGCTTTTTAATATGCTATCTAGGTTGGTCACAACTTTCCTTCCAAAGAGTAAGCGTCTTTTAATTTCATGGCTGCAATTGCCGTCTGCAGTGATTTTGGCGCCCCCCAAAAATAAAGTCTGACACTGTTTCTACTGATCACCTTTATATATGCACACCTTGTTTATCATTCCTGCTATTAAAAATATGTATTTAATACTATAAAGCAATTATCCTTCAATTAAAAAATAAATAAAAATTTAAAGTATATTAAAAAACTTTCCTAAAGTGACTCATTTAAACAAGCTGATTATTAATACATCTTTCTAAGTATACTTTTTGGAAAAGTTTTCTTACTTAGCTATTTTCAAAATCTTTATCAAAAGTAGAAACATTGACATGCTCTGGAATAGCTGGCTTTTCCCCCCTTGGGCAAGAAGGAATCAGGTATGCATGCTGATTAACACACTCCAGTCATTAACATTTGATTATGTGGGCTGCATATTGAGCACCTGCCAAAATATAAAAACCCAGTACTTTGCTACATCTGTGTTTTGGATTTCTTTTGTATTTTTATAGTTCAAGGAAAATCAGACCCCTGTATATATATTTTTTCAGTATAATAAACTTGTAAGTATATAATGTTTTCAAAGAGTTGGGATATGCTATGTTTATTTTTATTTTAATCTTTGAGGCTGTATAAGATCCAGTGACTAGGGTTTGCAGAGCTCTGACTGTAACATGAATCTCTTAATGAACTCCATCATCATCAGCATTCACTTATAATTTGCAGCATTCCTTCATGTTCAATAAGGATTATCTTTTCTGAGATTCAGCCACTATTCCTCAAATTTGCTTCATTTTTGCGTCATAACTTTATGTGTCATAAATATTTTGTTTTCATTTCTTTCAACAATATGCTGTTAGTGTACACCTCATCGTGATGTTAGGGCTGCTCCTATGGTTTGATTTTTTCCTATCCATTATCCATTGGCAAATATTCCTTCAAGACCAAAGTGTAGCTTAGGACTTATAGCATTTCCAGACACTTAGGAAAAGTCACTTGTGGATAATTATTTAAAATCTAATTGATTACTAATAGAAAGTCTGGTATAATATAGTCTAACAGAAGGGCTTGATTGAATAGGCCTATTCTCTTCAGGTTTTATTTTCTTGATAGATTTAAATAGCATTTGAATATAGTAGAAGATTTAAAAAGTAAGCTTCTTGTTAAAATTGGTCAGTATCAATCATTGGAAGCTGATCTTAGGACACCAGTAATTTTCTGATTAAAGCAGAATTTCACAAACAAATTTCAGTCTATAGGTGATTCTGATTAATGTACACTTGCTTGTGCAGAATTCCTTCTTGCCCAGTGATGACTTGGATGCATCACTGTAATGAAACACCATAACTTGAATAATGAAATCTGCACATTTCTATAATACTTCTAAGCAGCATGGTATGGAAAGAAATATACATCTGTATATATAGCATGCAGTTAACTATTTACGTGACCAATTTGAACTTTTTCAAGATTAGAATGAGATATGAATCTTAAAGTCCTTCTAGATCAGCATGAATAAGATTTTGGTGAATATTATGGCATATTGTTTTGAGAGGAAAAAGCTGGGGTTGTGTTTGCACTCCTCCAGATCGACCTTCTTAGTTTAATTTGAAGAGGGTTACTTTCCATAAAGTCAACTTAACATGAAAAATTCTGGTACCACCATTTATTTGGAGATGAGATTGTAAGGACTCTCTTTGATTATTGAGTCAATCCACCTGCACTAAGCAGGAAAGACCCTGCTTTGTTCCTTCCATGAACGTATCTAATCTTTTTGGAACACATCTAATGAATGTGCCTTAATTACCTTCATATGTAAATTATCCCACTGTTTGTCCTCTGCAGTAAGAACTTTTCCTTGCTTTCCAAGAGAAATGTTACCTTTTAAAAGATGAACAACTTCAAGCTATTATTTCTTTTGTTAATATAGATTTCAATGTGATGACATATTTATTTTTTATACTATTAACCTTTTAAGCATTATTTTGGCATTATAATAGTTCCATGACCTCTAGGCATTATTTTTCTAGATGATGCAAATTAAATTCAATAGTAATATCTCTGTGTAAACCACATCTTCGAATCTGAAGTATGAATTACAGAGTTTTGCTAATAAAAATTGTACAACCAGGTAAAAATTAGAATGAATATTTTTGCATGTTACCTATCTTATTTATATTTCATTAGTGCCCTAGAAAATGGGAAACCCTATTTAATAAAATGATTAGAAATTATTTTGTAAACTTTGCTTTGATTATAATTTAATCAAATTTTGGGGGTTTTTAAATCTAATTTTTACTGCCAGTGTACTGAGAATACCTGGAATACAATAGTTTCAAGTTCATCAAACTTTTGGGAACAAATGTGCACTCAGTCAAGCGTAGATAGTTGATGGTGTTACGCATGTTAATTGCTTAGTCTTCCCCAACTCTTTGCGACCCCAAGGAGTGTAGCCTGCCAGGTAGGTGCCTCTGTCCATGGAGTTCTACAGGGAAGAATAGAAGAGATTAGTTTACCTTGAAAGACAAAGAATTAGGACTTTTTCTTTGGAAATTAGTGCTATTTAGGAATTATTTGGTTCATTCTAGTGGTTAGTTAGTAGTTTCTCCTCTGTTCATGGAACTCTCCAGGCAAGAATACTGGAATAGATAGCCATTCCCTTCTCTAGGGGACCTTCTTTGACTCAGGGATCAAACCTGGGTCTCTTGCGTTGCAGGAGGATTCCTTACCATCTGAGCCACCAGGGAAGCCCAACTGTGGGCCAGCTAGAATTAAACTAAAGTAATTCATGAACAGATTGAGGAAACTTTTGCTCTTAAATCCAGAGTTATTATCTGGCCTTCAGTTGTATAATTTTTTTGTACCTAGTGTGCTTCTACCAAAATGCCTTTCTTGTTTTTTGTTGTTACACTGATATATTTTGTATGTGAAGTTGATTAAAGATGATTATATATTTTGCTTCCTGAAATTGACAGTAAAATTGGAGTTTAGATTTCCTTTTGGCTACTATTTTCTTGGATCCATGAGGAATGACACTGCAGGGTAAGGAATGAATCTGAATCTGAGTTTTTGGATTTGGGGAAATTAACAGAGAACAATAAAAATTTACACCCCTCTCTTACTCAGAGAGAAAGGATGGGCTTTATGATTATAACTGAGCCATCAATTCAAGGTTGTGTGTTGTTTTTAGGTAGAGCAATCACAACCTCCAGACAGTGGGGATATTTGCCACCAGATTAGACTTTTACTTGCTGCTTTGTAGTAAATTAGCAATAGTTTTGTGCATAGTTTTCCTTTTTCTAGAAATGTAAAAACATTATAAGCAACTTAGGCACTGAAAAATCATTTTTGATTTCGTTACTTGCTCTACTGTGAAAACTTAAATCAGAGAGCTAGAGATAAAAAAATTTCTAGATTACAAACAGTCTTGTTATGCCATTATATATATTTACTTGACATATTAGAAGGAAATTAAAGTTTTTGTGGTGAAATTCTCAAAATTAGGAATTTTATTTGGGCAAGATCCTAGAGAAGAGAAGAGATTGTTGAGTTCACAGAGTGGCTGGGAGGGCTCAGTGTGTAATGATGTAAAGAGAAATCTGCTCCCTAGTTTTTCTTCCTTAGGCAAACTAGGCCATGAAAGGACTTCACTGTTAATAAGAGTGTAATCTCTCTTAAGGAACAAGTGGATTTGACCAGTCTTGACTGGGCTCTGTAATGTTAAGATTTGTGAGGAATGAAGAGCCCACTCTGGGCTGTTTCTTTTTTTGTGTATGACCCCAGCCTCATCATTTTTAAATAGGCAAGACACAGATAGTTATTATATTGATAGTTGTTTCTGGAGGCTTAATTATTACTCATTTTCCTAGTGGATCCCAACTTCCTTACTTTTTCCCTAAAAGCTTTATATTTTATTTTCTGTTTTTGCTGAAACTAATACCCGTGAATGATTGTCTAATCCCCCTTTCTTATAATGGCCCCAGTTTCTGTCATGAATTAGAGACAGGTTTCCAAGAAGCTGGAGTAAACAACATTTCAAAAGATTATTTGTGCCTTTCTCCAAGCACTAGTCTCTGCCACTGTGAGCAGGGATACTGATGGCTGCTCACTGATCATAGTAGTGGTTGATGAAATCATCTTCATCATATAAAAGTGCAAGGTAAAACAGCAAGTGCTGGTGTAGAAGCTGCAGCAAGTTATCCAGAAGATCTAGCTAAGATAATAATTAAAAGTAGCTACACTAAACAACAGATTTTCAATGTAGAAGAAACAGCCTTATTTTAGAAGAAGACACCATCTAGGTCTTTAATAACTAAAGATGAGAAATCAATGAATACCTGACTTCAGAGCTTCAAAGATAGGGCTGATGCACCCAGAAAATTGAAGTTGAAGCCAGTGCTCATTTACCATTCTGAAAATAATAGGGTCCTTAAGAATTATGTTAAATCTATTCTGCCTGCACTCTATAAGTGTAATAATGAAGCCTGGATGACAGTATACCTGTTGCAACATGGATTACTGAATATTTTAAGCCTATTGTTGAGACCTACTGCTCAAAATAACAAATTCCTTTCAAAATATTTCTGCTCATTGACAATGTATCTAGTCAGTTTCGAACTCTGATGAAGATGTACAATGAGATTAATGTTGTTTTCATGCCTGCTAAAACAACATTCATTTTGCAGTCCATGGCTCAAGGAGTAATTTCAACTTTAAAGTTATTATTTAGGAAATACATTTCATAGGGCTGCGGCTGATATAGATAGTGATTTCTCTATGAATCTGGGCGAAGTAAATTGAAAACCTTCTGGAAATGATTTACCATTCTAGATGCCATTTAGAACATGCATGATTCATGGGAAGAGGTCAAAATATCATTAATAGGAGTTTGGAATAAATTTATGAACCCTCCTTGGTAACTTTGAGGAGCTCAAGACTTCAGTGGAAAAGGTAACTGTGGATGTGGTAGAAATAGCAATAGAACTAGAATTAGAAGTGGAGCCTAAAGATATGACTGAACTGCTGCTATCTCATGGTAAAACTAATGAATGAGAAGTTGCTACCAATGGGTTAGCAAAGTATATGGTTTCTTGAGATAGAATCTACTCCTGGTGAAGACACTGTGAAAGCTGTTAAAATGACAACAAAGGCTTTAAAATATTACCAAACTTAGTTGATTACATGGCATCAGGCTTTAAGAGGATTGACTCCAATTTTTTTTTTAATTTTTATTTTTACTTTATTTTACTTTACAATACTGTATTGGTTTTGCCATACATTGACATGAATCCGCCACGGGTGTATATGAGTTCCCAATCCTGAACCCCCCTCCCACCTCCCACCCCATATCATCTCTCTGGATCATCCCCGTGCACCAGCCCAATTTTTAAAGAAGTTCTATTGTGGGTAAAATGTTATCAAAGAGCATTGCATGCTACAGAGAAATCGTTCATGAAAGGAGAGTCAATTGATGTGGTAAACTTCATTGTTGCCTTGTTTTAAGAAATCACCACAGCTACCCCAACCTTTATCAACTACCACCATGATCATTCAGCAGCCATCAACACTGAGGCAGGACTCTCCACCAGCAAGAAGGTTATGACTTGCTGAAAGCCAGATGATGGTTAGCATTTTTCAGCAATAAACTATTTTTAATTGAGGTATGTACGTTTATTTAGGTATAAAGCTATTGCACACTTAATAGACTATAGTGTAGTGTAAATAACTTTTAAATGCATTGAGAACAATTTGTATGACTTGCTTTATTGTGATTTTCACCTTACTATGGTGATCCGGAACTAAACTCACACTTCCTCCAAAATATGCCTTTATTGTTAAAACCCAAAGCAATCTACAGCTTCAGTGTAATCCCTATCAAACTTCTAACAGCATGTTTCACAGAATTAGAGAAAACAATTCTAAAATTTGTATGGAACCACAAAAGATTCCAAATAGCCAGTCTGATGATGGGTGGAGCTGTGCTCCTGTCTTACCGGTTATTTGGCCTGAGGTGTCCAGCAGTAGAGTTTACAGACAGGTGGAGCTGGGTTTTGGTACTGTGATGAGGATCTCTAGGAAATCTCACACTGGTTAATATTCCCTGGTACCTGAAGTTCTTTGCTAGTCCAGCAGCTTGAACTCTATGCTGCTACCACAGGAAGTCAGGCCTGACCTCTGGCTTGGTTGCATCGGAATTCCTCCCATCCTCTTAGGTGTCTGAGGTCCCCCTCCAGTGCCTAGTAGGTGCCCTACTTATGAGGAGGTGCAAACTCCATGTCCTCCTACTCTGCCACTTGACTCTACCCCCACCAAACAATCTTGAGAAAGCAGAACAAAGCTGGAGATACCACATGCCCTGATTTCAAATTATACTTTAAAGCTACAGTAATCAAAACAGTATAGTACTGGCACAAAAAAAGATGGATAGATCAATGGAGCAGAATTGAGAACTCAGAAATAAATCCATACATACAAAGACAATGAAGATTTGTTTTTTCAATAAGTGAAATTGGAAAAGATGGACAGCTACATGCGAAAGAATGAAACTAAGCCACTGTCCTGCTGCTGCTGCTGCTGCTAAGTTGCTTTAGTCGTGTCTAACCCTCTGTGACCCCATAGACAGCAGCCTGCCAGGCTCCCCTGTCCCTGGGATTTTCCAGGCAAGAACACTGGAGTGGGTTGCCATTTTCTCCTCCAATGCATGAAAGTGAAAAGTGAAAGTGAAGTCGCTCAGTCATGTCCAACTCTTAGCGACCCCATGGACTGCAGCCTACCAGGCGAAAGAATGAAACTAATCCTACCCTAACACAAAAATTAACTGAAAAAGCATTAAAGTCTTGACTGTAAAACCTAAAACCATAAAATCTATAGAAGAAAACATAGGTGATAACCTCATTGACATCAGTCTTAGTGATCTTTTTTGTGAATCTGGCTTCAAAGGCAAGGGCAACAAAAGCGCAAATAAACAAATGGAACTACATCAAACTACAAAGCTTCTAGACAGTGAAGGAAACCACCATCAAAATGAAAAAGCAACAAAGCAAACTACCAAATGGGAAAGATATTTGCAAATCATACTGCTGATAATGATAAGAGGTTAATATCCAAAGTATTGGATATATATACACACACATATTTTATATATATATATATATATATAACTCATACAAACATCCTGATCAAAAAATGAGCAGAGGATATGGATAAATATTTTTCCAAAGAAGATTATGCAGCTGGTCAACAGGGACATGAAAAGATATTCAACATCACTAATTTTTTTTTTAAAAATATATTAGAGTATAGTTGATTTACAATATGTTACTTTCTGCTGTCCAGCTAAGTGTATCAGTTATACATACACATATATCCACTCTTTTTTTCCCATATAGGTAGAGGTATTATAGTGTATTAAGTAGATTTCTCTGTGTTATACAGTAGGCCCTTATTAATCATGTGTTTTTTGTATAGCAGTGTGTTTATGTCAGTCCCAATCTCCCAACTTATCCCGTCTGTTCTTTCTTTCCTGGTAACCATCAGATTGATTTTTACATCTGTAACTCTATTTTTATTTTGTAAATAAGTTTCATTTGTACAGCTTTTTAAAGATTCCATATATAAGCAATATCATATAATCCTCTAACTTACTTCAGTCAATATGACAGTCTCTGGGTCCATCCATGTTGCTGCAAACAGTATTATTTCTTTTTTTATGGCTGAGTAATATTCCACTGTATATATGTACAAACTGAAACACGGAACAGATCAATGGTTATTAGAGGGGAAATAGGTTGAGGGGGTGGGTGAAATGGATGAAGCAAGTTAACTGTATGGTGATGGATGGTAACTAGACTTGTGATTTTCACTCTGTAGCATTAAACAAATTTTGAATTATAATGCTATATACCTGACACATTTAAAAAATCTAACATAACTAGCTATTAAATTAAAAGAAAGGGGGATTTTGTTCTAGAGTAAAAGAAATTTAAGAGTATAGCCAAATATAAACCATAAACTTTGATGGAATCAGTTTTGAAAAAAATATTTTGGGACAATTGTGGAAGGTTTAATATGAGTTGTATATTAGATGTCTTAAATGAAGTATTATTCATTTTCTTAGATATGATACTCATATTGTGGTTATGTGGGACAACATCCTTATTTTCTGCAGATGCTTGCTAAGGTATTTAGGGATAAGATGGCAGTGATGTCAAAAATATATTCTTAAATGTTCCAGCAATATAATTAGAGAGAGAAATGCATATATATAGAACAATATGGCAAATTATTAATAATTGTCAATCAATCCAGCTGTTCATTATAATAATATTCATTATCTTAGTCTTTCTAGCTTTTTTCGAGTGTTTAAAAGCTTTTTCCTAATAATATTTAAAATGCCCATGTGGCAAAAAATGAAAGGTTTGAACTATAAACACCAAGCCTCTTGCTACTTTTTACTTTCTTGTTTTCAAGGTTAAAATTGTTTTAGCAAATTCAGTATAAACTGGTAGTGTTGTTTAGGTTGACTATCATATGGTAGTTCAAATAGTAATGAATTTCCAGGTGAAAATAACTGGCTGGATTTGCTAGGCACATGAATCAGCTGAACTTTGTTAGAATATTGCTTCGTCTGCTGGGGAATTCACTTATTAGGCCTGCTTGCCTTAAAACTCTTCTTGCTGTTCCATTACCAAAAAGTTATAAAGTATTCTCATCTCTGAGGCTGTCTGTCCTATAGCATTAGCTCTTTAAAGTTTGATATCGCTAAGGCTGTGATAGTGTGTCTTAGTTCTTTGTTGTTTATACAATACTGAGTATATTCAGTTCAGGGCACTATTCTTTAAAAAAGAGGGAGAAACAAAGTGGAACATACTCAGGGGAAAATGAACAGGATAGCTGAACTGTATTTTTCTTATGAGAAAGAAATTAAGGAAACAGATATTTTACCTAGAAAAAGAGATAATACAAGGGCGCTATAATAGCTGTATGTAGCACTTTTAAATATTTCCATGGAAAAGACTCTGATGCTGGGAGGGATTGGGGGCAGGAGGAGAAGGGGACGACAGAGGATGAGATGGCTGGATGTCATCACCGACTCGATGGACATGAGTTTGAGTGAACTTCGGGAGTTGGTGATGGACAGGGAGGCCTGGCGTGCTGCGGTTCATGGGGTCGCAAAGAGTGGGACATGACTGAGCGACTGAGCTGACTGACTGACTGACTGATGGAATGAAAGGAGAACTATAGGCTGAAAGAATAGGATTCATATTCCTATAAATCAGAATATTAGAGAACCCTCCAAACATGGAATGGACTACATTGGAGGTGCTAACTCTTATATTAGTATTAGTTCAAGGAGAGAACAATAAGTCGCTTCTCATGGGTATTGTGACAGCCGCCATCACTAACACCACCGCTTCCACACCTCCACCACTATCATCATGATCTGATGAACATGTGCTAATCTAAGTATTTTATTTTTATTAATTTATTTGATTTTCATAACAGTCTTCTGAGATAGGTTCTGTGCTGCTATTATTTTCAAAGTAATCTTATAGATGATGAAGTAAGGCACAGAGAGGTTACTGAACTCTGGGGCTATATGAGAGGTGGATGGAAACTGGGATTTAACCAGAAAATCTGGCTCAGAGAGTCTTGCTTTGTTTACTGTTATACTACCTTGTCTTCCACAAGGGACTCAATACTAGATATCATTGAGCAATTGAATTTTTAAGGACTTTTGAATCTTCAGATTTTGATTCTATATTCTGATAGTGTATAGATGATGCTAGACATTTCTTTGTGCTTCCCTTGACAAATTTGAGGACTTTAATTTTTTCTATATTTATTCTATATTATTTAAATGCATTTATTAAATATCATGGAATGAGACTATTTATACAACTTTTGGTAATTTTTTCAAACTTACCGAAGCAAAATAGCATTTTAAAAATGACAGTTTTTTCTTATATGAATTCAGGAATCATGACACTTCAGTAAATACTGGTAACAAATCTACATGCATGAATAAATTTATTATTGTTACTTAATATTATAGTAATACTATAGAATGACAAATGAGAATGCTATGTAAATCTCATATATTACATCAAATATCAATTTTAATAAAAGAAAAAAGAATATACTTTGTTTTAATGTTAGAGTCAGTGATAAATTTGTCAGGAATAATCTGTTGGGATGAACCCTAGAGAAGGAAATGACAGCCCATTGCAGTATTCATGCCTGGAAAACCCCATAGATAGAGGAGCCTGGCAGGCTATGGTCCATGGGATTGAAAACAATCGGACACAACTTAAAGACTGAACAACAACAACGATTGGAACCAAATTTAGTATTTTCATATATGTAATCTTCTTTAAGGGGCTTCCCTGGTAACTCAGCTGGTAAAGAATCTGCCTGCAATGCAGGAGTCCCTGGTTTTCGATTCCTGGGTTGGGAAGATCCCCTGGAGAAGGGAACGGCTATCCACTCCAGTATTCAGGCCTGGAGAATTCCATAAACCAGTGCTTTTCCTTAAAATATGTCACAGAGAAAACATACTTTTTCCTCTGAGAAAGAACCTATAAAGTTTAGCAGTTTACTTTTCCACATGTTAGAAAGGTTAGATATATTTTGCTAGCAAGGAGTTATAAGAACTTAGATTAGGTAAAGCTTTTATTGTCAGTTACTCAATCACACTCTGGTAGAATACCTCTTATGCAGCACAGTTGGCAGGTATTTTTTGGTTCATCAGAAAAATATTGCTTAGAGTGAGGAATCAGAAGAAAGCAGTATATATATATAGTAGATGGTAATATAACTCAATTCAGTTCAGGTCAGTTGCTCAATCATGTCTGACTCTGCTTCTCCATGGACTGCAGCACGCCAGGCTTCCCTGTCCATCACCAACTCCCGAAGCCTACTGAAACTCATGTCCATCATGTCGGTGATGCCATCCAACCATTTCATCCTCTGTTGTCCCCTTCTCCTCCTGCCTTCAATCTTTCCCATCATAAGGGTCTTTCCTAATAAGTTGTTTCTTCACATCAGGTGGAGAACCAACTTCACATCAAAGTATTGGAGTTTCAGCTTCAGTACCAGTCCTTCCAATGAACACTCAAGACTGATCTTTAGAATGGACTGGTTGGATTTCCTTGCTGTCAAGGGACTCTCCAGAGTCTTCTCCAACACCACAGTTCAAAAGCATCAGTTTTTCAGTGCTCAGCTTTCTTTACAGTCTAACTCTCACATCCATACATTCAGTTCAGTTCAGTCACTCAGTCGTGTCCGACTCTTTGCAACCCCATGAATCGCAGCACGCCAGGCCTCCCTGTCCATCACCATCTCCCGGAGTTCACTCAGACTCACGTCCATTGAGTCCGTGATGCCATCCAGCCATCTCATCCTCGGTCGTCCCCTTCTTCTCCTGCCCCCAATCCCTCCCAGCATCAGAGTCTTTTCCAATGAGTCAACTCTTTACATGAGGTGGCCAAAGTACTGGAGCTTCAGCTTTAGCATCATTCCTTCCAAAGAAGTCCCAGGGTTGATCTCCTTCAGAATGGACTGGTTGGATCTCCTTACAGTCCAAGGGACTCTCAAGAGTCTTCTCCAACACCACAGTTCAAAAGCATCAATTCTTCGGCACTCAGCCTTCTTCACAGTCCAACTCTCACATCCATACATGACCACAGGAAAAACCATAGCCTTGACTAGACGGACCTTAGTTGGCAAAGTAACGTCTCTGCTTTTGACTATACTGTCTAGGTTGGTCATAACTTTTCTTCCAAGGAGTAAGCGTCTTTTAATTTCATGGCTGCAATCACCATCTGCAGTGATGTTGGAGCCCAAAAATATAAAGTCTGACACTGTTTCCACTGTTTCCCCATGTATTTCCCATGAAGTGATGGGACCAGATGCCATGATCTTTGTTTTCTGAATGTTGAGCTTTAAGCCAACTTTTTCACTCTCCTCCTTCACTTTCATCAAGAGGCTTTTTAGCTCCTCTTCACTTTCTGCCATAAGGGTGGTGTCATCTGCATATCTGAGATTAGTGATATTTCTCCCAGCAGTCTTGATTCCAGCTTGTGTTTCTTCCAGTCCAGTGTTTCTCATGATGTACTCTGCTTAGAAGTTAAATAAGCAGGGTGACAATATACAGCCTTGACGTACTCCTTTTCCTATTTGGAACCAGTCTGTTGTTCCATGTCCAGTTCTAACTGTTGCTTCCTGACCTGCATACAGCTTTCTCAAGAGGCAAGTTAGGTGGTCTGGTATTCCCATCTCTTTCAGAATTTTCCACAGTTTATAGTGATCCACACAGTCAAAGGCTTTGGCATAGTCAATGAAGCAGAAATAGATGTTTTTCTGGAACTCTCTTGCTTTTTCCATGATCCAGTGGATGTTGGCAATTTGATCTCTGGTTCCTCTGCCTTTTCTAAAACCAGCTTGAACATCAGGGGGTTCACGATTCACGTATTGCTGAAGCCTGGCTTGGAGAATTTTGAGCATTACTTTACTAGCATGTGAGATGAGTGCAATTATGCAGTAGTTTGAGCATTCTTTGGCATTTCCTTTCTTTGGAATTGGAATGAAAGCTAACATTTTCCAGTCCTGTGGCCACTGCTGAGTTTTCCAAATTTGCTGGCATATTGAGTGCAGCACTTTCACAGCATCATCTTTCAAGATTTGAAACAGGTCAACTGGAATTCCATCACCTCCACTAGCTTTGTTCGTAGTGATGCTTTCTAAGGCCCACTTGACTTCACATTCCAAGATGTCTGGCTCTAGATTAGTGATCACACAATCAAGATTATCTGGGTCGTAAAGATCTTTTTGTACAGTTCTTCTGTGTATTCTTGCCACCTCTTCTTAATATCTTTTGCTTCTGTTAGGTCCATACCATTTCTGTCCTTTATTGTGCTCATCTTTGTATGAAATGTTCCCTTGGTATCTCTAATTTTCTTAAAGAGATCTCTAGTCTTTCCCATTCTGTTGTTTTCCTCTATTTCTTTGCATTGATCGCTGAAGAAGGCTTTCTTATCTCTCCTTGCTATTCTTTGGAACTCTGCATTCAGATGCTTATATCTTTCCTTTTCTCTACTGGAAAAACCATAGCTTTGATTAGACAGACCTTTGTTGGTAAAGGTCTCTGCTTTTTAATAAGCTGTCTAGGTTGGTTGTAGCTTGGTCATAATAAATTACATACATGTATACATATAAGTAATTTATGTACTATAACTTGAAAAGTTATTTGAAACTTAAAGTATATAAGTGCAGTACCAAGGAAGGTGGAGTCCTCTGTCCTGGCAGAGAAGATTGATCACTGACATGGTTGACTTGCCAGTACTTGGTGATTTAAAACAAACAGAAGCAACTTTTAGTTGGTTTTATTATCATTTTTAATTTCTTTGCAGACACTGCATCCCTTTAATTCCTTTTAGTCAAAGACTATCAAGAACATACCCATAGTTGAACAAATTAGGTTTATGACTGATTGCAGTAGGGAGCATTCACACCATATAAAAGCATGGAGTGTCTCAGTAAGAGAATATTCAAAATAACTTTTTAATGATTTAGACTTTAAGTGATTTGGGGTAAGGTATAAGGAAAAAGAGGTTTGATGTAGACTGAAGTAATAGGACAAATTTGTGATTGTATATCTCATTAAATCTTATTATAGGGAGGGCAGATAAGAATAAGAATAAAGTTGTAACTGGAGAGGTAATATAACTAAAACAGAAAATAAAATAAGACAAAAATGACAACATGCAAGGCAATAAGAATAAACAAACTTAATTCAGCCTTGTTAATAGGTGGAGGAAAGGATAAAAGATAATATTCTGTCTCTACAATTTCATTGGCAGCAGGTAGGGAAGTTGATCATGTTGCTGCTTTAGGGAAGCCATTTCCCATTCATTTCTCCCAACTGCAATCACTTCACTTCCACCTGTGTGTTGGTTTCAACTCTATTATGTGGGGCAAGATTGCACTTCTGTCCTATGGTCTATGCCTGTATTTTTTTTTTTCTTTTTTTAAAATTGGAGTATAGCTGTTTTACAATGTTGAGTTAGTTTTTGCTGTGCAGCAAAGTGAAACAGTTATTCATGTATCCTGTCTTTTTTGGATTTCCTTCCCATTTATGTCACCACAGAGCATTGAGTAGACTTCCCTGTGCTATAGAGTAGGTTCTCATTAGTTTTCTGTTTTATACATAGTAATGTATGTATGGGGCTTCCCTGGTGGCTCAGAGGTTAAAGCGTCTGTCTGCAATGCGGGAGACGTGGGTTCGATTCCTGGGTTGGGAAGATTCCCTGGAGAAGGAAATGGCAACCCACTCCAGTATTCTTGCTTGGAGAACCCCATGGACAGAGGAGCCTGGTGGGCTACAGTCCACGGGGTCGCAAAGAGTCGGACACAACTGAGCGATGTCAATTGGCCTGTCTTAATTTCCAATATCTTATTTGACTTTTGCAACCCCAGTTCACTTCTCTCATCTTGCAATTCTTGGTTAAGGTGCAGTTGGAAACTCAGCTAAATTAGAGCTGTAGTATACTGTAGCTGACTGATAAAGGTCAATTTTCACTCCAATTCCAAAGAAAAGCAATGCCAAAGAATGTTCAAACTACTGTACAGTTGAACTCATTTCATATGCTAGCAAGATAATACTCAAAATCCTTCAAGCTAGGCTTCAACAGGACATCAACCAAGAACTTCCAGATATACAAGCTGGATTTAGAAAAGGCAGAGGAACCAGAGATCAAATTGCCAACAAATGTTGGATCATAGAAAAAGCAAGGGAGTTCCAAAAAAAAAAACACATCTACTTCTTCACTGACTATCCTAAGACCTTTGGCTAAGATGATAATAGCAGACCACCTCACCTGTCTATTGAGAAACCTGTATGCAGCCAAGATGTGACAGTTAGAACCGGACATGAAACAGACTGGTTCAAAATTGGGAAAGGAGTTATGTCAAAGCTGTATATTGTCATCCTGTTTATTTAACTTATACGCAGAGTACATCATGTGAAATGCCAAGTTGAATGACTCACAAGCTGGAATCAAGATTGCTGGGGGAATTATCAACAACCTCAAATATGCAGATGATACCACTCTAATGGCAGAAAGTGAAGAGGAACTGAAGAGTCTCTTGATAAGAGTGAAACAGGAGAATGAAAAACCTGGCTTGAAACTCAACATTCTAGAAGTTAAGATCATGCCTGCAGGTCCCATTACTTCATGGCAAGTAGATGGGAAAAAGTGGAAACAGTGACAGATTTTATTTTCTTGGGCTCCAAAATCACTGCAGCCATGAAATTAAAAGACTCTTGCTTCTTGGAAGACAAGCTATGACAAACCTAGACAACATATTAAAAAGCAGAGACAGCACTTTGCCAACTAAGGTCCATATATAGTCAAAGCTATGGTTTTTGCAGTAGTCATGTATGGATATGAGAATTGGACCATAAAGAAGGCTGAGCACTGAAGAATTGATGTTGTCAAACTGTGGTGCTGGAGAAGGCTCTTGAGAGTCCCTTGGACAGCAAGGATATCAAACCAGTCAATCCTAAAGGAAATCAACCCTGAATATTCATTGGAAGAACTGATGCTGAAGCTGAAGCTCCCATTCTTTGATCACCTGGTGCAAAGAGCTGACTCATTGGAAAAGACTGTAATGCTGGGTAAGATTGAAAGCAAGAGGAGAAGGGGATAGCAGAGAATGAAATGATTGGATGGCATGTCTAACTCAATGGACATGAGTTTGAGCAAACCCCAGGAAATAGTGAAGGACAGGGAAGGCTGGCGTACTCCAGCTCATGGGGTCACTAAGAATGGGACATGGCTTAGCTACTGAACAACAAAAATTACTGTAGCTGGGACTTCCACAATAGCTCAGCAGTAAAGAACCCGTCTGCAATGCAGGAGATGCAGGAGCCATGAGTTCAGTCCCAGGGTCAGGAAGATCCCCTAGATGAGGGCATGGCAACCCACTTCAGTATTCTTGCCTGGAAAATCCCATAGAGAGAGGAGCCTGGCAAGCTACAGTCCATGGACTCACAAACAGCCCAACATGGCTGAAGTGACTGAGCACATGCACATACATACAGTAGCTGCTCCTGGACAGAGTGGATATAATCCATATACAGTTACGTTTAGTGGGAATTGATCCCTAGATAAAACTAATTACAAATGTTGAGGTTATTTGGGCTTTGTGAGGGGCCAGATCTTAGTGGAATTTATTAAGGGATGACTTCATAAAGAAGGTGATTTTGAGCATCGATATTAAAGAGAGTAACATAGAATGAATTTGGAAGTTTACCTTCCTCTGCAGTTTTCTGGAAGAGTTTGAGGAGGATAGGTGTTAGCTCTTCTCTAAATTTTTGGTAGAATTTAGCTGTGAAGCTGTCTGGACCTGGCCTTTTGTTTGCTGGAAGATTTCTGATTACAGTTTCAATTTCCGTGCTTGTGATGAGTCTTTTAAGATTTTCTATTTCTTCCTGGATCAGTTTTGGAAAGTTGTACTTTTCTAAGAATTTGTCCATTTCTTCCACATTGTCCATTTTATTGGCATATAATTGCTGATAGTAGTCTCTTATGATCCTTTGTATTTCTGTGTTGTCTGTTGTGATCTCTCCATTTTCATTTCTAATTTTATTGATTTGATTTTTCTCCCTTTGTTTGTTGATGAGTCTGGCTAATGGTTTGTCAATTTCATTTATCCTTTTAAAGAACCAGCTTTTGGCTCTGTTGATTTTTGCTATGGTCTCTTTTGTTTCTTTTGCATTTATTTATGCCATAATTTTTAAGATTTCTTTCCTTCTACTAACCCTGGGATTCTCCATTTCTTCCTTTTCTAGTTGCTTTAGGTGTAGAGTTAGGTTATTTATTTGACTTTTTTCTTGTTTCTTGAGGTATGTATGTATTGCTATGAACCTTCCCCTTGGCACTGCTTTTACAGTGTCCCACAGGTTTGGGGTTGTTGTGTTTTCATTTTCATTCATTTCTATGCATATTTTGATTTTTTTTCTTTCTTCTGTGATTTGTTGGTTATTCAGAAGCGTGTTGTTCAGCCTCCACATGTTGAAATTTTTAATAGTTTTCTCCTGTAATTGAGATCTAATCTTTCTGCATTATGGTCAGAAAAGATGCTTGGAATGATTTCAGTTTTTTTGAATTTACCAAGGCTAGATTTATGGCCCAGGATGTGATCTATCCTGGAGAAGGTTCCGTGAGCACTTGAGAAAAAGGTGAAATTCATTGTTTGGGGGTGAAATGTCCTATAGATATCAATTAGGTCTAACTGATCTATTGTATCATTTAAAGTTGTGTTTCCTTGTTAATTTTCTGTTTAGTTGATCTATCCATAGGTGTGAGTGGGGTATTAAAGTCTCCCACTATTATTGTATTATTGTTAATTTCCCCTTTCATACTTGTTAGCATTTGTCTTACATATTGTGGTGCTCCTATGTTGGGTGCATATATATTTATAATTGTTATATCTTCTACTTGGATTGATCCTTAGATCATTATGTAGTGTCCCTCTTTGTCTCTTTTCACAGCCTTTGTTTTAAAGTCTATTTTATCTGATATGAGTATTGCTACTCATTCTTTCTTTTGGTCTCTATTTGCGTGGAATATCTTTTTCCAGCCCTTCACTTTCAGTCTGTATGTGTCCCTTGTTTCAAGGTGGGTCTCTTGCAGACAACATATATAGGGGTCTTGTTTTTGTATCCATTCAGCCAGTCTTTGTCTTTTGGTTGGGACATTCAACCCATTTACGTTTAAGGTAATTATTGATACGTATGATCCCATTGCCACTTACTTTATTGTTTTGGATTCTGGTTTATGCACCCTTTTTGTGTTTCCTGTCTAGAGAATGACAAAGATGCCACAAAAAAGAAAACTACAGGCCAATATCACTGGTGAACATAGATGCAAAAATCCTTAACAAAATTCTAGCAATCAGAATCCAACAACAACACATTAAAAAGATCATACACCATGACCAAGTGGGCTATCCCAGGGATGCAAGGGATTCTTCAATATTCGCAAATCAATCAGTGTAATTCACCACATTAACAAATTGAAAAATAAAAGCCATATGGTTATCTCAATAGATGCAGTGAAAGCCTTTGACAAAATTCAAGATCCATTTATGATAAAGACTCTCCAGAAAGCAGGAATAGAAGAAACATACCTCAACATAATAAAAGCTATATATGACAAACCCACAGCAAACATCATCCTCAATGGTGAAAAATTGAAAGCATTTCCCCTAAAGTCAGGAACAAGACAAGGGTGCCCCCTTTCACCACTACTGTTCAACATAGTTCTGGAAGTTTTGGCCACAGCAATCAGAGCAGAAAAGAAATAAAAGGAATCCAAATTGGAAAAGAAGAAGTAAAACTCTCACTGTTTGCAGATGACATGATCCTCTACATAGAAAACCCTAAAGACTCCACCAGAAAATTACTGGAGCTAATCAATGAATATAGTAAAGCTGCAGTATATAAAACCAACACACAGAAATCCCTTGCATTCCTATACACTAATAATGAGGAAGTAGAAAAAGAAATTAAGGAAACAATTCCATTCACTATTGCAACGAAAAGAATAAAATACTTAGGAATATATCTACCTAAAGAAACAGAAGACCTAGATATAGAAAACTATAAAACACTGGTGAAAGAAATCAAAGAGGACACTAATAGATGGAGAAATAGACCATGTTCATGGATCCAAAGAATCAATACAGTGAAAGTGAGTATACTACCCAGAGCAATCTATAGATTCAATGCAATCCCTATCAAGCTACCAGCGGTATTTTTCACAAAACTAGAACAAATAATTTCACAATTTGTATGGAAATACAAAAAACCTCAAATAGCCAAATCAATCTTGAGAAAGAAGAATGGAACTGTAGGAATCAACCTGCCTGACTACAAAGCCACAGTCATCAAGACAGTATGGTACTGGCACAAAGACAGAAATATAGATCAATGGAACAAAATAGAAATCCCAGAGATAAATCCACACACCTATGGACACCTTATCTTTGACAAAGGAGGCAAGAATATACAATGGAGTAAAGACAATCTCTTTAACAAGTGGTGCTGGGAAAACAGGTCAACCACTTGTAAAAGAATGAAACTAGATCACTTTCTAACACCACTCACAAAAATAAACTCAAAATCTAAATGTAAGACCAGAAACTATAAAACTCCTAGAGGAGAACATAGGCAAAACACTCTCCGACATAAATCACACCAGGATCCTCTATGATCCACCTCCCAGAATACTGGAAATAAAAGCAAAAATAAACAAATGGGATCTAATTAAAATTAAAAGCTTCTGCACAACAAAGGAAACTATAAGCAAGGTGAAAAGACAGCCTTCGGAATGGGAGAATACAATAGCAAGTGAAGCAACTGACAAACAACTAACCTCAAAAATATACAAGCAACTTATGCAGCTCAATTCCAGAAAAATAAACGACCCAATCAAAAAATGGGCCAAAGAACTAAATAGACATTTCTCCAAGGAAGACATACAGATGGCTAACAAACACATGAAAAGATGTTCAACATCACTCATTATCAGAGAAATGCAAATCGAAACCACAGTGAGGTACCATTTCACCCCAGTCAGAATGGCTGTGACCCAAAAGTCTGCAAGCAATAAATGCTGGTGAGGGTGTGGAGAAAAGGGAACCCTCTTACACTATTGGTGGGAATACAAACTAGTACAGCCACTATGGAGAACAGTGTGGAGATTCCTTAAAAAACTGAAAATAGAACTGCCTTATGATGCTGGGCATACACTCCAAGGAAACCAGAATTGAAAGAGACACATGTACCCCAATGTTCATTGCAGCACTCTTTATAATAGCCAGGACATGGAAGCAACCTAGATGTCCATCAGCAGATGAATGGATAAGAAAGCTGTGGTACATATACACAATGGAGTATTACTCAGCCATTAAAAAGAATACATTTGAATCCATTCTAATGAGGTGTATGAAACTGGAGGCGATTATACAGAGTGAAGTAAGCCAGAAAGAAAAACACCAATACAGTATACTAATACCTATATATGGAATTTAGAAAGATGGTAACGATAACCCTGTATGTGAGACAGCAAAAGAGACACTGATGTATAGAACAGTCTTTTGGACTCAGAGGGAGAGGGAGAGGGTGGGATGATTTGGGAGAATGGCATTGAAACATGTATAATGTCATATAATAAATGAATCGCCAGCCTAGGTTCAATGCAGGATACAAGATGGTTGGGGCTGGTGCACGGGGATGACCCAGAGAGATGGTATGGAGAGGGAGGTGGGAGGGGGGTTCACGATTGGGAACACGTGTACACCTGTGGTGGATTCATGTTGATGTATGGCAAAACCAATACAGTACTGTAAAGTAAAATAAAGTAAAATAAAAATTAAAAAAATAAAAGTAATGAATAGATAAAAAAAAGAGAGAGTAACAGCTCAGTATTTATTATTCCACTTAGTTGAATGAGTATAAATAAAAACCTAAAACTGGTGCCAGTGATTATCATGACTATTTTCAGAATTAAAAATTGAAACCAAAGATAACTGGACAAAGGGCATTTCAATAATAAGAGTAGGTATCATTTACTGAGTACTTAGATGATAGATACTTCCCTAAGTGATTTTTTCATTATTCATTTCTCATATCAGCTATTTGAGGATATTATAACTCCATTCTATGAAAACGCATAGTCTAACTTCCATCCTCTTGACTGTGGATCAGCCATGGTTAACTTACTGTTGAATAGATTGCATTGACAGTTATAGGGCATGATTTCGCAAACTAGGTTAGAAACAGTGATATAATTTTATTCTGGCTCTTTTGAGGACATAACACCTTTGGAAGCCTGAACTACCATGTAAGAAGTCCAGCTATTCTGAGGCCAATATGCTGAAGAGAAATGATCATGTGGAGAGATCACATAGAGGAAGATGTCCAAGGAACCCCAGTTTCCAACCCCAAGCTCTTGAAGTGTTCACTTTGAGAATATAGAAGCCTTTGAGCTTACAGTCGTAGCCACTAACTTAATGTCAACCTCACGAGAGACCTTGACACAAAACCACCAGCCCAGATGCTCCTGAATTCCTGACCTGTAGAAATCATTAAAGATAATAAATCATTATTGTTGTTTTAAGCATTAAGTTTTAGGATTATTTTTATACAATAGATAACTAAGGTGGGGTATCTTGGAAATTTTGGAATTTGGGTTAATAACTGGAATTTCTGTCTCAAAAGTATGTAAAGCTCATGTCTGAAAATGTAAGGCAAGAAAGGATTTAGAAGGTAGGTGTTACTGAATTTATGGCATCTTTTACTCTTGAGGGTGATTTTAGTATAATTCTGTGGAATGGAAAATCACTGAATTGGGTGTCAGAAAACCTACACTTAGAATTCAGCTCTGCCAGTCCTACCTGTGTGACATGGGGAAAACCACAGAACCTTCTGACTGTTACTTTTCTTCTTGCTAAAAACAAAGATGTAGAAATTCAGTACACAGTTCTTGGCAACACATTTTTAGAATAGCAACTAGAGACTGGAGTATATCAGAGGAGAGTGATGAAAGGTTAGGAAACCATGTCAAATGGGAAATAGGTGTTGAAACTGAAGGAGTTTCATCTAAAAAAAGGACTATTAGCTTAATTTCTCCTTTAAGATATTTTAAACAACTTTAACATAGAACAGGAAGTAGATTGGTTTTGTGTATCTTTTGAGGGCAAACAGGAAACTGTGGTTGATAATCGTGACAAATCTAGATTTTAGTTGATTAGGGATTCCCTTTTAAATAATTAGTTATTAGAAAATACTGTTTGAGAGCACTTGGCTGCAGAAATGCCCAGACAAAGAAAGGTTGATTGTTTTTTCTGGTTTCAATACTGGTCAACTATAATGTATTAACTCTATAGACATCTTCAAGATGGCCAAACTCAATTCTCTAAAATTCCTTTTGTATTTCCTCTAAGCATCTCTTTATAAAATGATATTGTTCTTCTTTATTGCATAAGCAATATATTCATTAATGATAAAACACAGATAAGCAAAAAGAAAGAAATATTACCAATAATGTTATCACTATTTAGAAGTTACTATAAATATTTCAGTATATATCTTCCAAGTTGTTTTTGTGTGTGACCACATTTATCCTTATGCATGCGTGTAACAAAATTGAAGTTACATACTAAATACTATATCTTTTTCTCCATTTGGTGCCTCCTCCTTTGTAAATAAATTATTTCGACAACATTTTTTGTTATTCATATTCAACCTTGAACATATTAATAATATTTGCTTTCTGATTAAAAGTCTTATTGATGATAGAACATTTGCAAAATATATGTAATTTCAAAAAGAAAATATAAAACTACTTATTATTTCAAGGGACTTCCCCAGTGGCTCAGTGGTAAAGAATACACCTGCAATGCAGGAGATGCAGGTTCAGTCCCTGGGTTGGGAAGATCCCCTAGAGGAAGAAATGGCAACCTATTCTAATATTCTTGCTGGGAAAATCCCATGGACAGAGGAACCTGGAGGGCTACAGTCTGTCGAGTCACAGAGTCGGACATGACTGAGCACAGCACATTATTTC
This sequence comes from Capra hircus, assembly GCF_001704415.2. Classification (NCBI taxonomy): domain Eukaryota; kingdom Metazoa; phylum Chordata; class Mammalia; order Artiodactyla; family Bovidae; genus Capra; species Capra hircus. The sequence continues at coordinate 46,199,683 of NC_030822.1, read as the reverse complement.
AAGACTCAGGACCATTAACATTTTGTTGGAAATTCTGTCTTCTGTACATAATTTTTTCTGAAAAAATATATTGGTGTTTCTCACTAACATGCCAAAATAAGTTTACTTAACATCCATCACTTCACACGTTTTGTTTTTAATATTGACTTTTCTATCCCTTCATATATGAAAATATCTTTACATAGTCTTAATTTGTGAAAATTGCTCATATATTCTAGAAAATTTGCCTAATAACTATTTTAATACTACTGTATACTTTTTCAGTCATCTACATATAATTTTTGTACTGTTTAATTAATTTCCAGTGAAATGCTTTAGATAATCTTAACCAACACTGCTTTAGCCCTTGTATTGGTACTAGGTTCCTTTTAAATAATATTTTGAAATTTTATTCACTGTGTTAAGTTTGATGAGGTCAGTAAGGTTAGGGGCTAAGAGAAAACAATCTAAGTTTTCTTTGAATGAGCTAATACTTACTCAGTGCCCTGTACACTCTTCTTTTTGTGATGTTCATGTGTTTAGCCATGTTATACATTGGTTGTTTTCATATGAAAGATCAAAAGAAGAGACGTAATCTCCTTTATGTTATTTTTTTTAAATCACAACTAACCAGGCTTATTAAAAATGTTCGTAATCATATCCACATTGTAACATTAAGGCAAAGTACATTCATTTAATTGCCTTCTATAGGGAATCAGTGTTTCTGAAAGTAGGATGCGTCAGAATGAGAGGACCTGTGCATCAGAATCACTTGGGATGTTTTTTATGCTTCATATTCCTGGGCACCACTCTTTGAGGGTATGGCAGGAGGTAAGGGAGTCTGTATTTTCACATACTTGCCAGGGAATACTGTATGTTAAAGTTTGAGAAGAACTGCTGTACTCAAATAAGCCGTGCTGCAGTAACATGCATCTAACTTGATAGATGCGGTCATTGGGCATCTTGTCTCAGTTGGTAGTTCGTAGGACCTATTTCATTTATAGAAAATTAAAGACTAGGTTAACCTTTTTTTTTTTTTCCTATGAGAAAACTTACTTAAAAATTACCTACCTCCCTAGAACACAAATTAGCGATCCTTTGTCAAGTTTCTTTTTCTGATTTGCCGTTTTTGCCTTTTGTGCATGCATGCTCAGTCATGTATCTTTGTGACCCCATAGACTGTAACCTGCCAGACTCCTCTATTCATGGAATTTTCCAGGCGAGAATATTGGAGTGGGTTGCCATTTCTTTTTCCGGGGTATCTTCCTGACCCAGAGATCTAACCCACGTCTCCTGCATTTGCAGGCAAATTCTTTGCCACTGTGCCACCTGGGAAGCCCAATATTGCCTTCTTATCTAACAGTAATCTCTTCATTGGGCGTCTCAGGAGGCTCAGTGATAAAGAAGCCGCCTGTCAATGCAAGAGGCATGGGTTTGGCCCCTGGGTCAGGAAGATCCCCTGGAGAAGGAAAGGCAACCCACTCCAGTATTCTTGCCTGGAAAATTCCATGAACAGAGGATCCTGGAAAGCTACAGTCCATGGGGCCATAAAAGAGTCAGATAAGGCTTAGTGACTAAAACAATGACAGCAACAACAAATCTTTTCTTTGAAAGTGTTTGGATTCATGTGCCCTTTTATTCTGATGAATTGACTATAGGCCTTCATTCATGAGAGGACCGTATGTTTTAAGTTTTAGAAAATTAAAAATTAAAGACCATAAATGGTCAATTTTGCCCCTTTTCTTTGTTCCTAAGGATAGTGTAAAATAACTTATACAACTTAAGTAATTTATGATTTCATCTTTTGCTGGTATTGGTGCCTTTGTGCCATGTTGTAAGTAGTTATTGTTGCTTTCTTGGAGAAAACATGACTTTCTAGCTTCTTATCTTCTTCTTGGTGGTATTGAGCTACATTGCACAGATTATGGGGCTGAGGACAATATGGGTCATTGGTGAGGGAACCCATCATTGTTGTCTGCGGTGGATGATGGTGACTGCATTCTCATGAGTAAAAAGCAAGGAACATAGCCTATCCAACAAGTAAGTGACATGAGTAAATTAGACTAAAATTAGTTCTGAGAGAAAAAATGGTAGTGTATGGAGCCTAAGTTTTCTAAGGACTACTGTAACTCAGGCTGCTAGTACTGCTAAGACACTGCTAGAACCTTTCAACGTGGGAGTGACGGGAAAAATCCTCTTTATTATGGTCAACGGTGAGTCATTTGTAGGTAACCACTTCCATGTAACTGTTGTTTTGAGTTGATCTTCAACCCTTTAGGTTGAGATAGAGTTTGTTTTTTATTTATAGGCAGTAATATGAGAAATGAAGGTGATTGAAGCATGTTTATTGATTTCAAAAAGCCTTGGTAACGTTTCTACTAGGAGCTCTATTAAGAGCTGAAATTGGCTTTGGCAAACATATGTGCTTAGTCTCTCAGTTGTGTCTGACTCTTTGCGACCCCATAGACTGCAGCCCACCAGGGTCCTCTGTCCATGGGGATTCTCCAAGCAAGAACACTGGAGTGGGTTTTCATGCCCTCCTCCAGGGGATCTTCCCAACCCAGGGATTGAACCCCAGGTTTCCTGCATTGCGGGCAGAACTTTACCATCTGAGCCACCAGGGAAGCCCAGAAAATCTCTTGAGTGTTTGTGTTCACAAAGTTGAGAGTGAACTGGCCACTCCAAGGAACTGTGTACTAACCATGACTGACATCTAAAAGAAAGGATTCCTCTGCATCACTCCATGGTTATTGTAAGCATTAAATACAACATGTTTCCTGGGAAAGAAAAGATCTGGGAACAATGTAAAGAGGAGCTCTCCTGTACATTAGTTTTATCCTTTTCAGTGTATTTCTGTGTAAATGTAATGAACAACTGCTCTGTGCTAGGTGCTTTTAGCAGTGGAATAGTGGAAAAAATTAAGATTTGTCTCATAGTAATTTAGAACAGCTTTATTGAGATATAATAAGCATACTACACAATTTCCTTATTTAAATGTGTGCAATTCAGCGGTCTTTAGTATATTCACAGACTTTACAATACTCAATTTAGTTCAGGACATATATATATATATATATATATATATATATTTTTTTTTTTTTTACTAAGCAATTACTTAGGTCCAGAGTGGGAAGAACTTCCTTGGCTCCATCCTTAGATCTGTTTCTTCCCTCAGAATACTGGTACCTACTGTTTACTAAGCACCACCTGCTCTAGGTTCAGATCTGTGCCTAGTTACTTTATAAATGTTACCTCATTATATGCTGCCAATAGCTGTGGAAATTAGTTTTACTCCTTCCTTATATGCAATGACAATAATACCTAAATACCTAGCATTTATTGAGTGTAGTTATCTTATTATATGGAAATGTACTTCTCTATACTCCCATTTTCCTTTACACTCCCTTTCCTACCAGTGATTAATTCTGTACCTTTTTTTTTTTTTTTTTAACTCCAGCTTTTATCCCATGCTCTTCCTCTAGCTCTTGATGCCTCCTGGGCTTTTTTCATGTGTGTGAAGAAGGGTAGAGATATAGGAGCAATTAAGATTTTTAAACTGACAAGAATCACAAAGTCTAGATGCTTTATTTATTTCATACAAATTTTTCATTGGGAGAGAAAGTTCCCATACACAGACAGACAAGGTGAATGCAAGACTACTAGTGGGCTATGGCCAGTAATGGTTGCTTCATGCTCTCAGTTCTGATGCATTTTCCTTTTATAAACTTTTAGGTGTTTATTATTTTCCATCTAAGATTTGCCTTTTCTTCTTAAGAGGGACCTAACTATCTGACCAATTAGCCAGCTTCTATGTAATATGAGATAATTCTTGTGTGTTTCTATAACAAACTAGTCCTCTTGTTTAAAAAAAAAATGTAAAAACAAATCATTTTTAAGTGCCACAGGAGAAATGTGTGTGACTATGTGCTAAAGTGTCAGTGGTAAGGATAAGGAATAGAAAAGGTTTCTGTGATTATGACAGATGTATTTGGTGTTGAGTCGCTCAGTCGCCGACTCTTTGCTACCCCTTGGACTGCAGCACACCAGACTTCCCTGTCCTTTGCCATCTCCCGGAGCTTGCTCAACTCATGTCCATTGAGTCGGTGATGCCATCCAACCATGTATAAGAAGAAAGAAAACAATTTTTTCTCAAAACACAGTACCCAGAAATATTCAGGTTGTCTAACTTTCTGGCACTGATTTAGATATTTTATATATTTTCTGGTAAACAATAATGGAGCCAATTTCTCTATTATTCTAAATTTAGGGATAATGAGTTTTTGTTGTTGTTGTTGTATATGTTTTTTAGGCTGTGGGAAGAGGTTTGCTGATGTAAGTGTCAATTAAAAGAGAAGCTTTGCCATTCTTATAATTAATGATTAAATCTGAACTATCTTAAATGAAAGGTATAAATGAGTAAGAAGCTGAAGTGTTCATTTAAAAATTAAGTCTTTATACCACTTTTACTGTTTTTTAGTTAAAAAAGAAAACAGTTTGAATCTGTAATTTCAGGTCAGTTCCTTTGATAATTACTTGTATAATGTATTTTTTTTTAAACAGAGATAATTAATGTATTTTATTTGTCCATCTCAGCTTCATATACTGTCATTCTGGGTTTGATATTTTTCTCCAATGATATACAAAGAAACATGTTCTAATGATTTTTATTTTATTTTTTTTCTAGGAGTCAGAGAATAATAAGTTATGTTCCCTATATTCCTTCCGAAATACCTCTACCTCACCACACAAGCCTGACGAAGGGAGTCGGGACCGCGAGATAATGACCAGTGTTACTTTTGGAACCCCAGAACGCCGCAAAGGGAGCCTTGCCGATGTGGTGGACACACTGAAACAGAAGAAGCTTGAGGAAATGACTCGGACTGAACAAGAGGGTATGTGTGGACTTCACTGTTGGGCTTTATTCTTTTTAAGATTCCAGCTTAAAAAAAAAAAAATGAGTGGGATTTCAAGGGCCAGAGAAGTGCATAATTGGCACTAGCAAGGAAAAAGTTATTCAGAGGTTACCATGGTGATGGCAGATTGTGATCCATTAGAAGTGTTAGTCAGATAGTTCCATTTTTCTACAACTCTGTGCATTTTACTTGATTCTTATAATAACAAATCAAGGTTTTAAACTGACTATAAGCCTTGCTCTGGAAAAAGGTAGTATAGGTATTTTCTCAGCTGCAACACTGTTTTTCATTTTTTCTTCCCATATTTCCTTTTAATGGATAGTATTTTACTATGAAAATATCAACTGTTTTAAAAGAAAAAAAGCCTAATTTATTTATCCTTATTTTTACAAATATTATAAACTTATAAACATTATTATTTTACCTTCAAATGTTGTAGAATTGAGAGTTAAGGGTTTCTAATATTGATAAAACAGTGTTCAAGGAGAGAATTCTGTGACACATGACATCTACTGAGACATCCACCTTCTCTCCTCTCTCTACAAGAGTCCACTTAGGTTAACTTAGGTCCTAAAAAGTAGATGAAAGGAGACTCTCTAATAATATGTTTAAATTAATCAGCTCTAGGTGATTGCTATCCTATGTATGTTCTTTCATTTTTTTATGTACAGATTTTAGACTTTAAAATATAGAGTAATTAATGACTCTGAATCACTACTCATATGTAAGTTCAATTTAAACCTCTGTGGTACTGTAGGGAAATGGGTATTTGATATAAGGGAAATTTTCATGTAACTTAATTTTATTCCATAAAAGACTCAAAATTTTAAGAATTTCAGATTAATTTTTGTTACCTGTCCACAACATCAGCAGTCTTGATGGAAGTTTCTGAAATGTATTATGTTTCCCAGGCTTACTAACTAGATTATATGGTACAAAAGGTAAATTTTTTTTGATGACTCAGGGTCATGAGGCAGTAGACTATAAACTCCAATTCCTGTCTAACAATCATGTGACCCTGGGTAAATTTTTCAATCTCCCTGAATCACAAAATTTAAAATTTTGTATGGTAGTAACCTGACTTCTTAAACATTTTGAGAATTAACTATAATAATTAATATGGGTCATTTGAGGTATTGTGATGATTGTTGTATTATAAATGTCAATTACTTTACCATGCTATAATGTAATGATGCCCCCAGAGATCATTGAGATGATTAGGACAGTTGCTTTACAGTTATTTCTCTGCAATTATGAAACTTTGGAGTTCCTCTGTGTGCTTGATTTAGATACCCTTTTTGGCAGGCACGTGCATGCGTGTGCGTGCTTGTGTGTGTGTGTGTGTGTTGGTTTCTCTTCCTTTAATATCAGGTTTCAGGCTATAACTTCTTACTTAGTTGTGAATAATTTCTAATTTGCCTCTTATATTTATCTTTCAGTTATTTAATTAGATGATCATAACACTCTAGACACTATTTAAAATATGAATGCACATTTCTGGGTGAGTTGCTGAGAGATTCTGGGCAATACACATACTCTTCAGTTCATAGACTCTGTACTGACTCTTCTGGCTCTTCAGAGACTTTATACTTCTCATTCATGCCTATGTTCCAGAATAACTGAGGTTGCCGGGTCGATAAACTCTGAATAAATGAGATTGCTTGATTACTTTTGTGATTCATCAAAAAGACGGTTTTAGTTCTATAAGAAAGTACTTTTCAACATACTTTAGAGGGTTCTGTTATGTAAAAATAAAGAAATTGATTTGTGATGATATTTTAGGGGGAAGGGTCTAGACTGGTAGGGAATTTAAACTCATTCTTCTCTTGTAAGTAATGATTAGTTTACTTTTCCTCTTCATTACTGTGTGTTATAGATTTGATTTAAGAATGGCACTTTCAATATGAGACCTCTCATTTAAGAGTCCTTTATCATTATATTCCTATTATTAAAGAATGTTTTTTATGTACATTACAGAGCTTTGTTTTCTAAAGTACATATATTTTAGGCATCAGAAATTCAGACATTTTTAGTGCATATCAACATATATAGTCCACTAAGTACAACTATGAAATGATAAAAAGTGTGCTCATCAAACCTACAGATTCCAAAAATCTAGGAGAAATACTGAATATAATGTATGAAAGAAACAAAAACTTGAAAGCTTTTGACAAACCCAAAATATAAACTTTAACTCATCAAGATAAAACTTAATAGATGTTACTGTCAAGTCCAGAGGCTGTGACCAAAATTCCTATCTGCACAAGTAATTACTGGAGAAAATTTAAATAGCAGACACACGATTAAAAAAAAAAAAAAACCCTCGTGTGAGTTTTAGGTGATAGAGCAATGGAGTCAGTATGGTGAATATTGCCAAAAAATTGACAGTGCTATCCTAGTCAGCATTACAGAATTAATGTATGTAATTACATACCTAGAATTCCAGCATGTAAGATTCAAGAGGCCTCAGTCTCACCAAACTTCTTGCTCAATAGAATGCATCTCAAGTATTGTGTTAAGGTGAGAATTACTACACTTTAAGAGGAATTCAGAAGCATTGGAATATTCTCAGAGAACAATCAATATTAGAATAGATACAGTAATATAATAAGAATAATTGGGGGAGCTAGTAATATTATCATATAATATTATATATCACATATTTTACTTGATAATAGGACCAATTATCTGACAGTATAGCTGTCCAGGTATGGAAAACTTTCTTTGGAAGGCAATAAATTACCTTTGGAGGTATGCAGAAATCTTAATTGCTATCTTTAAAGGTTATTGTAGAGGAGAGGTGATTGGTCTTTTTCTTCCAAGACTATGAATTTTTATGAACTAAATATGCTTATTTAGTATTCTGTAGTTCATGGCATATTTTTAATAGCCCTAATCAAGAGCTTAATAGTATCATGATTATTTTTCTACAAGTTTTTTTTTCTTATTATGCAAGGTGCTACATTAGAACTGAGGGATTCTTACCATGTTACTTTCTTTTTTTGGCTGTAGATCCCTTTGGTGGGTTGATGATGCCTACAAGTCTATCCTTATTTTAAATGCATAAAGTAAAATTCATGGAATTATAGAGAAAATGAATTATATTAAAATGTTAATTTAAAAATTTTGTGATATGGCAGGAAGTACTATTTTACTAATGGATTAAACACAAGATCAAGTGGAAGGACTAAAAATATACTTTTGAAGTAGTGATAAGCATAAAAGGTATTTTGAGATAATCTTCAAGTACAATGTAATCTATATATTGTTATTCTATTGATTATAATCTCACAGATACTTTGAATTTATTATTTGTTTCCTGCTTTGATAATTTAAAGAAATCACAGTTTCAGTTAAAAATATTGGTGAAAAATATATTTTTTTTCCATCCAAATTTGCAGACTTCCTGAATTCTATGGACAGATTCTTGGGGTCTGCGGAACCTAGGTGAAGAACCACTATGCTACATGATATTGCATACCTATCACGAGTAAAGCAAAGGTCTCTAAATTTAAAGAGTTTATATCCTAGTAAAAGGTATAAAACACAGACAAAATGAACCCTAATTCAATGTTGTTTAATATGTTGTTTAAAGTTCCATGAGTGCTATGTAGATAAAATGTTATAGGAGTTTACAATATAGATTATGCTTGCCTAGGAAACCATGGAAAGGTTCTCTAGGAAAAGTGGGTTGTAACCGGTTGGAGGATGAAAGAAAGTATACAGGCAGAACTGGAGGGGAGGGGCATTTCAGTCAAAAGGAACAGGCAGAGCACTTTAAAACAGCAGAGAGTTCAAGTTCTACTTTAAAGTATATGAAGATGCATATGCAATGTAAAACTGAATAGGTAGGTTCTGTTCATCACAGAGGCCCTTTAATTCTTGGTTTAGAAATTTGAACTTTATACTGAAGGTTATGGAGGAACTATTGACTATTTTTTAGCACAATAAATTGATGGAGTAGAGCTTTCCTCCAAGAAAGATAATCTGGGAGCACTGTGTTGGATGTATGGGAGTACAGAGAGACATTAAAGAAATTGTTTCAGGCTAGAGATAATGAGGGCCTGAACTAAGGCAGCAGAAACAAGAGAGGAAGAAGGGGCGCATATGGAAAAGATAATAGGAGATAGAATTAGTAGGACTCAACATTTAAAGTGAGGATATCAATAGAGAGGAGTTGTTTAAAGGTAGCTTAGAGTGAGTAGTAGGATGGAACTACAGTTAATGAGAAAAGTAAAACAAAATGTTTTAGAGATTGGAGTAATGAGGATTCCTATTTTTTTATTTTGAGTTTGATCCCTAATTTTAACTACTTGCTTGGAGCAATGGAACAGAACAGTAGGATGGGAGAATAGAAATAATTATAGTAAAGGTCATTAATAAGCTTTGATAGATTTATAATTTTGTAATAATTATACTGTAGTTCCAAGGAAGTATAATAGCTCCACCAATATTTGCCTGACTTGTACTTTTTAAAGCCCCATCTCCTTTTTGGGACATTGCTTATCCCATGGGACATATAAAAGCTTTCAGATGCATTACTCGCCTCTTCCTCATTTCTACTTCCTGGTTTGAAGGCCATACTTCATGAGTGGCAAGCTTGTGTGACTGACATAATGAATGACCTTTCTGAGTCACTCTAGTCCTGGAAAATGTTTTGACTCTATCAGACTAAATACCCTCCCCCCTCACTTCCCCTCATATACAGGAACCAATCTATAAAAAGTTTATTTATTGTGGTCTATTTTAAAACAATATCTACATGATAAAACAAAAACTCTCCAAAGAATAATAGGGAAGTTATTCTCTTACAGGTGGATTCTTTGATTAACCAAATAATTGTCCACTATTTTATGTGCCAATCTCTCAAGAAATATCCTCTCCAGAGCAGTGATTTGACTGGATTGCTGAAGCACTGATGAACCAAGGTGTTGTGTCTGAAGTGCTTCCTCTGAAAGTAAGATTTGTGGGAAAATAGGCAAGGTTTCTATTTTCTTGTAAATTTAACCCTGATTTTTTTTCTGCCATAGATACATTGGCAGGTAGATAGATAGATATGTGTGCAGATACATGGAAAAATGGATGGATAGAATGAATATCAAAATCTATATTTTAAAACTGCTGATATTGGTGGATATAATATGCAGAAAGACTTTGATTAATAGATTCAGGTTTAAATGCTTCTAAGATAAAAATCCTTCAGTTGGGGTTAAATGATGAATTTTAGTTATCCTTGTATCACCCATCTTGTTGCCAGTGTAGCTGGGCTCTAACATAAGCGACAGTTGTCAGAAAATGAATACTTTAAAAAGGACTTCTATATCTAAATACATATATTTAATCAGAGAGTCCTTTGGCTTCTGAAAATAAGTTGTCTAATGAGAATTTCATTTGAGCAGCTGTGACTGAGGAGGTCAACAGGCATTGCCTAGGAGAATATGGCCCAGCTGGTTAAATCTGGTTGTTGTCGTGATTTAAATGGTCAAGTGCTGCTTGTAATCCAGGACCGTCTGTTTGTAAAGGGAAGAGTGAGTGCTTCAGCATAATGTACAGCTGTTTTAATCTCTCTTTAATAATAGTGCTTCAGCCACTATCATGTCTTGCGCATCATACTACTAAGTATATGATCCTAGACTGGATGAACTGGTTTGGGACAGGTTCTGAAGTCATGTGAGATTGCAGAGAAAGGGATATAAACAGCTCTAACAAAATAAGAGTTTCTTTTTTTTTCCTCCTTTAAGAGGCTTATATTTTAGGTGGTAATTATGGTGATCAAGAGGGAGTGATAAAACTTGCAGTTAAAAATATTAGAATAAATGTGTTATATTTGATAGAGGCCATAAGCTTAAAGGGAAATATGCAGGGTTTAGGTACAATGTCATAGAATGTATGCTGTTCAGAAATTAGATTATTTGTCCAGTAGAATTGTGCTTCAAGATATGATAATAATGAAAGTATGTGGATTCATTTGACTGTTTATGTGGAGAAAGGGCAGGAGCATTTGAGCTTTGGATTCCTGGTGGGATAGGCTTTCCAATGGATTATGCAGCTGTTGCCCAGCACAAGAATGAACACGTGTTTATGTATCTGATGGATTATTATCATTATTCACATCTCTAAACAATAATTTGGATTTCTACGTATATTTTCACTGAATTATATTTAGTAAGCATATATGTTGGTATGTATTACTTATCTGATGTTAATAGCTTTTGCTGTACTAAAAGAAAAAGAGGAGTGTGATATAGTTTAAACAATGGGAAAACTCATTTTTGAAAGTCTTATGTTTTTTGAGTGAGCTAGATCTGGGTTTGAATGTAAGTTCTAATATTTAGCAAGGTAATATAGCATACTGATTGAGTGTGGACTCTGGATCTAGGCTGTCTGATCCTCAGTTTAGCATTTGCCAGTTGGATGACATTGGACACCCCTCTGTGTTTTCTCAGCAAAATATTGGACATAGTTATAGAGCTATCATGAAAAGAAAAAGATTTAGTTAATGCAACTAAAACATTTAGAGCATTACCAGTACATAGTAAGTGCTCAATAAGTGTAGCAAAATTTATTTCCTAGTCTTAGGCAAATAATTTTATCCTTTTGTGCTTCAGTTCCCTCATCTGTAAAACTGGATAAATGGTATTTACCTTTCAGGGTTGTGTCAGAATTTGATTATATATATATATACACACACATATATATATATACACACATATATATAAACATAGCTTATATAACTATAATTATTATTACTATTACTATTATAACTACTATTACTGATGTCATTTTTTTAAAGAGAAATATTGCAGGATTCTCATCCTGTACCACAGACAGAACCATAGGAAATGTCCCATGGTGTTAGGGAATTTAACATTTGGCAGCAATGACGTACTTATTTTCTGGAAGAGCAATTCAGCTTAACTCTCCTTTCAGGCTTTTTGGAAAAGCTGATACTAAAGTTTCCCCGCTGGAAGCCAATCTTCCCTGCTGAGAAATACGTGGAATATGATGTTGTCAGTGAGAGAGTTGGTAAAGCCTTGGATGAGGTTTACAGATAATACCCAGTTAAAAGTACTGTGTTCCTGTTAAAGAAAAATATCTGTTAAAAGCCCATGCTAAAAAATATAAAAGTTTAACATTCTTACCATGCTAGAGCATTAAAAGAATCTTTTAAAGCAAATTTTATGGATATTAGGTTTTCAGTTCAGTTCAGTTCATTTCAGTTCAGTTGCTCAGTTGTGTCCGACTCTTTGCCACCCATGAACTGCAGCACGCCAAGCCTCCCTATCCATCACCAACTGCCGGAGTCTACCCAAACCCATGTCCACTGAGTCGGTGATGCCATCCAACCATCTCATCCTCTGTCGTCCCCTTCTCCTCCTGCCTTCAATCTTTCCCAGCATCAGGGTCGTTTCAAATGAGTCAGCTCTTCACATCAGGTGGCCAAAGTATTGGAGTTTCAGCTTCAACATCAGTCCTTCCAATGAACACCCGGGACTGATCTCCTTTAGGTTTTTGCCACGGTTCTAATTGAAGGTTATATTGGTGAAATATTTAGAATACCCAAGATCCAAACCTTTCTTTATATTTCTCATTTATGGGAGAAGGTTTTGGACTTTTGCATAAAAACACATTAAGTATTTATTATGAAGTCCCCAGAATTATTATTTTAAGTAATTGGAAATTTTAGGTCATTTAAGTGCTGAAGTTACCTAAGATCACTCCTACTCTAGGTGAAGAAGCAATCAGATATTCAGAGCGATGCTGCTGTAACTTCATTTTAATTCACTTTTTCTTCTCTTTAAAGTATAGCTTTACTCTCTTATAATGTTTGGGTCCTCCATCCTATTTTAAAGAATTTGTATTATACACATAGCAAATACTAATCTAGTACCAAATAATTTAAATATACATTTCTGCAAGTATTGTACAATTAGGGATTAAAATGAGGAACTAAAACTACTGTTCCATATTGAATTCTGGAAAAGAATAATGCGTCTTGTGTTTTTGTGTTAAGTATATTTGCATTCTAATTCTTCAGAAACTGGTCATCCTCACATATCTTTATGAAGTATGTAATTAGCCTAAATGCTGTGAGCCCTAGACATTCTGGGCAAATATTTGTTTCAATTTGCTGTTGTTTTTCAACTCCCGGTTTCAATATTGGCAGTATCCTAGTTGGTTGAATTCTTTTCTCAACTTCATTTTGTGTGTCTCTGCCTTGAAAAGATACTTCAGATTTCTTGGCCCATTTCTATCTCCTCAGACTTAAAAATTCTTAAAAAAATTTTTTTCTCTATGAATGTTAAGAACAGATGCAGTCAGTTGCTTCTGATTTTTCCTCTTCCTGACCTGGGAAGCAAGAAGGTGTTCCTTGGCATTTTGTTAAGAGGATGCAACTTCCTCTCCATGGTTTGATGAAATTAAGTCATGGTCTCATATGAATTTTGAACTGGTGAAGTCAAAGTGGATCATTAGCATTTTACATTTTTTTTCAACTGAAAATTCATTAGATATCCTTATTCAGGAATTATTCTCAAAAGAATAGGGAGCAGTTTTAAAATCTATACATTTTTCTTGCACAATATATGTGTAAAATCCAAAGAAAAAATGAATAGAAAAGGAAGTGACAAACTTAAATCTGTGTTTATTATGTAATATTTGATGATATATATTATAAGGCATAAAAATAAAACAAACACTTGTAAATTCATCATTCAGTTTGATGTTTTCTTTACCTATTCAGTCCCTGTGTTTTCTACATAGATGTAACTACTGTCGGAACTTTGTGTTTAGAATCATGCCTTTTTTTGTTTTAAAGCACTTTTATATATGTTCCTAAATAATATGTCATTTAGCTTTGTTTCGGAACTTTATAAAAATGGTATTACACTGTAACTTTCTATGACTTATTTTTTATACTCATATTTCAAGATCAATTTTGTTCTGTGCAGCTCTAGTTCATTTTCACTTTTGTATGATATTCCGCATGCTATCCCACAGAACGCTATATTGAAGTGTACTCTCCTGTCTACTGTCTGTGGACATTTGGATGATTTCCAGTTTTCTGCTAGTACAAACAACAAGAGTATGAACATTCTTGTACCTGTCTTCTGATACACATGTGCACGAGCTTCTTCCTAGGGTGTATTCCCAGAAGTGGAGCTGCTGCTGACAAATGTGTATTATTTTTTCTACTCTGTTGGAAAACAGTACACAAAGAAATTGGAGCTTCGTTTTGTGTGTGTGTGTGTGTGTGTGTGTGTGTGTGTGTGTGTGTGTGTGTGTTATAATTCCTGAAAGCCTTAACTGTCTATACCTTTGGTTCCACCTTCCTCAAAATATCTAGCCCAGGCTTCCTTTTATTGCTGAGCTTTTCAGACACATGTAAGAGCCTTTGATGGACTCTTCACTGCAATTTTTCTTTTTCTTTTTGTTGTTTCTTAATAGAATGTCTTCAGCCCTTCTTTTAAGTATGAGCACCAGTGTATTGTCATTCTCCCTCTGGACTGTGATTTCTAGGTTTGTGAGGAAATACATTTTTTTCCTCATTTGATTCTTTTTACTGATGTTTCTAGCTCTGTGTGATTTTTGAATAAAAGTAATTCCTAATCTCTAACCTTATCAGGTTCACATTAATTTTTTAAAAATATCTATGTCAAATTCATAATTAACCAGCAAACTCTTGATTATTGCCACTGTTCTAGCCATTCATATTGGAAAAGACACATTTTTCTATCTGAACAGTTGGCTTCTTAACTGGAAATCCTCACTTTTTCTTAAAATGTTTTATCTGGGAATCCTTTCTGATTCAGATTAGTCTGAATTTGATGTGCATTCTTGCTTGACTATGGTAACCTTCTGAATAATACCTAATAATTATTTAATTAGTTAATTGGTCTTAGCATTAGTTTTTTAATTTAGAAAATGAAAATATTGGTTGAACATTAAAGGCCACATTCTAAAATTTTGTGCTGCTTTGATTTTCTTTTATTGGAGTTTGTATCTGAATTTCAGCAGCCACTATCAGTAATTTTCTCTTTCAAACTGTTTTCACAGTAAAAGAGTTATCTGAACCAATATGATTCTTTTTCTGTTAATTGAAATTGTCCTTTACTATTTCCAGTCTCTTTTTTTTCCTGATTTTTTTTATAAAGATAGAGATAAAAGCTGCCATCCAGTTTTGATGTCTAAAAAAGCTGTTGTCCAGGGAAGGTACTTATAGACAAAGCCTTGGATAATTGGCTCAAAAAGTTCTGTACATGGTTTGAGAGGTTGGCAAATGGAGGATAAGGTTAGTAGTGTGGCATGATCCAGAAAAAGCTAAAAGCCAATGATTCTACCTTTTGGCAGAGCTGTTATTAAGGGGATTTGGGCCTTAGAGGGAATTCATGGCCATAGTTATTGGCCATATGAGGTTATAGGTTTAATGCTGAATAACTGTGACACTTGGATATCATAACTTTATTAATTTATGTCTTGAGGGTTTAAGTATAACTGAGGAGCCAACACTGAGAGGCTGGACAAGTTCACACACGTGAGTCACAAAATATAGGTCATCCTCTAGCATTAGGAAGGAGGCCGAAGTTAGAGGCCTGTGGACTTCCCCAGCTGCTCTCATGAAGTGAATTGAAATCAGTAAATACAAATGGGTGGTTAAAATAAATGGAGGTAAGAGGAAGGATGAAAAATGTGACAAAGGATTGAATTATTTGCAAGGCACTAAATCCCATGGGTGGAGGAGCCTGGTAGGCTGCAGTCCATGGGGTCACAAAGAGTCGGACACGACTGAGCGACTTCCCTTTCACTTTTCACTTTCCTGCATTGGAGAAGGAAATGGCAACCCACTCCAGTGTTCTTGCCTGGAGAATCCCAGGGACGGGGGAGCCTGGTGGGCTGCCGTCTATGGGGTCTCACAGAGTCCGACACGACTGAAGCGACTTAGCAGCAGCAGCAGCTGCAGCAGTGGTAACAGCGGTAGAATTACTTTGTTACTAACGTGTGGTTTTTGAATGAAGGCAACCTATAGTCAACATGTAGTTTTTAGGGTGGCTAATAAACTGTGGGCACTGGGATTCCATTCTGCTCCAAAATGCAGTGTAACTTAGCTTGCCTGCCATTTCATAGCAGATCCCTCAGAAATACCTCTAATCTTATACTTCTTGCTCCTGTCACAGGCATGGAAGAGATGGGAAATTTAAGAATTAATGCAAAAGCCGTGTGTTGTTTTGGAGCAATCTCCCTTTGTTTTCAGGTGGCAAAAGGAGATTGAGGAAAACTGCCTAATGTACCTAATGTACAAAGTCCTAAAAACTATTCTTTGATCTTTTTGATAATGTTTGATGGTATATATAGGGTGACAGTGTAATTTTTGAGTACAGAGGACAGCAAAAAATTAATGTTGTTTGCTTATAAATACCGTTGTCACCAAACTCATCTACACAGAAACTCATGTATTAATTTTGTTTCTCCATTGGTAAGTTTAATTTAACTCTTAACACCCCCCCTTCTCACTAATAAGAGAAATTCTTGTCTCACTTCCAGGCAAACTCAAGTTACTTCAGTATTTAACTTCAGTTACTTTTAATTATGCTCCTTTCATGTCTTCCTGGTTTTATCTGATATTCAGATGGTTTTAGCATTTTACTGGCATTGGAGCATTGATATCTGGCCAGTGATCATCAATCTCTGTTATGCTTGGAATAAAATTCATTGCTTAAAATTCAAATATTGTAGTCTGGCTTTCAAAACTCATTATTACTTTTTGCCCTCAGACCACTTCAGCTACTGGGCCATTTTCTTTTTCCTCAGGCATGGCTTAATTCCTTTGCACTTGCTTTTCCCTGTATATAGAATTATTTTCCTTTATATCTATACATATTAGCTTTTTAAAAATTCTTTACTTTTAGTCTTTCTTTTTCTTTCTTCCTTCCTTTCTTTTGAATAAATTTCTTAGATATGCCCTATTTATTTCAAACAATAGTAAAAACTTTTGTCTGTATCTCACTGTTTGTAGCTACTCCACTGTTTACTTTCTGAGTAATTAGTATTAGCTTCAGAAATGAGATGTGTCCTTGGTGCCCATTGGAGACTAGCTGCTTTGAATTTTTTTTTCCCTAGCTTAATTAAAAAAAAAAAACTTATTCATTGTCTTCCACATCAGCTGTGCTTTGTCTTTTTGCTTTAACATGAGTAATTTGGGCATTTCTTACTCAGAGCAACTGATTCTGATTAAGAAACTTGAAGATGCAACAATCTCAGGACAAACTTTCTTATTGAAAGAGTCCGCACTGTTAAGTTGGATTAGTTATTTAGTCCGACATACTTCATGCTCAACCATGATCCCTACCCTTCTGTCTCCCCTTTGCTTGTCTAAGTTTTTCATTGTATCTATTTTGCTTTACATAAAATCCAGATCGTATCTTGTCTTCTACTGATGTCTTTAGCCCTCATGACTTTATCTTTGTCTAAAATTTGTGGAGTCTTAAAAAAATGTCAAACTCATAGACACAGGAAGTAAAAAAGTAGTTAGCCTTGGGCTGGATAGGGGAGACAAGGTGAGGTTGGTGAAAGGGTGCAGACTTTCCGTTATAAGATGAATAAGATCTGAGTATATAGTGTATAGCATGGTGACTATATTTGATAATATTTTATAATTGAAAATTTCTAAAATTAGCAAATCTTAGCAGAGTAGAATTTAAATAGATGAGATAATGGGTGGATGTGTTAATGAACTCAGTGGGGAGAATCCTTTCACAATGAATCTATACATCAAATCATCACGTTGTATACCTTAAATATCTTACAACTTTGTTTGTCAGTTATACCTCAGTAAAGCTAAAAAAAAAACACCTATATGCCACTCCATTTATCAATAGACTATAAATCTATGTGTGCTAGTTTTTAAATTGAGATTCTTATTGAGATAGATTCACATGCAGTGGTAAGAAATAATATACAGAGGTCCAGGGTATACTTTGTTTGTTTCCTCCAGTGATAACATTTTGTAAAACTGCCACATGCTGTCACAACCAGGTTATTAACATTGATACGGTACACTGATCTTATTCATTTTTCTCCAGTTTTAATTGTACTCACTTGTGTGTGCATGTGTGTATTAGGTTCTCCACAGTTTTGTCACCTGTAAATACCTATAGAGGTTCATGTATTCACTACCACAATCAAGATACTGAATAGTTCCAACACCACAAGGATCACTTGTGTTGTTCTTGTAGAACCATACCCACCTCTCTTCTACTCTAACACCTCTTGCCCTCTATACCAAAATTCCTGCCAGCCATTTAAATATCCTTCATTTCTAGCATTTTGTCACTTCAAATATGTTATATAAATGTAGTAGCTTTTAGTATATAAATGCAGTAGCTTTTTTTTTTTTTTGGAATTGGCATTAAAAACAAACAGTATAATTCCCTGGAGATTCACCCAAGTTGTTGCATGTATCATTAGCATTTATTAAGCTCTTCCATCCATTACTATAGTGGGTGAAGAGAGGTAAAAGTAGAGAAAGAGAAGGAAAAGAAGAAGAACAGTTATTCGGTTTTTAGTAGCTCTCAGTTTAGTGGAAGAAACACGTGTACATAAAGTAATAATAGAGTTAAGTGCTGTACTAGAGTAGTAGAGTTATAAGATGCTGGAGTACAGAAGAGGGAACTATAGAAGATTTAAGAAGGGACTTACAGGCATTTGAGCTGGATTTTGATTAATGATAAGGTATCCATAGTGAACAAGTGATATAATAGAATCCCAGATAGAATAGCATGTATAAGGTTTCAATGAGATGATTATATCTGTGAGTGTGGTGAGTTCAAGAGAATTGGTATAGTTAGGATGGGAGATATGACTAAAAAAAATGGATTGAAGCTATTTTAAAGAGTTTGAATTTTATCTTTTGGGTAGTAGAGAAGAGTTGAGAGCCTCTTAAAGTAGGAGGGTGAGTGACATAATTGTACACATTTCTTAGAAAGGTAGCTTTGGTAGCATTTTGACTCTCAGTTGGAAAGAGGCAAAGCCAAATGCAGGAAAATCTTTTAGTAGGCTATTTTAATGAGATACACATGTATTGATAAGAGTTTAAACAACTAAGGCAGTGTCAGGGGTTAGGGAGAAAGAATCAACCTGTATATGTAAGGCGTCCCAGGTGGTGCTAGTGGTAAATAACCTGCCTGCCAGTGCAGGAGATGTAAGAGATGCAGGTTCAATCCCTGGGTAGGGAAGATCCCCTGGAGGAGGGTTTGGCAACCCACTCCAGTATTGTCCATGGAGAATACCATGGACAGAGGAGCCTGGTGGGCTCTAGCCCATAGGGTCGCAAGGAGTAGGGCACAAGTGAAGCAACTTTGCATGCATGCATATATGTGTATGTGTATATATATATATGTATAAACTATACATATGTGAGGTTTGAAGTTGGTGAGAGAGTCAAAAACAATTGAAGTATCTTGGTAGAGAGCAGGATACTTGATCAATGGTGAGATTATTATGATGGTGACTTGAGATAGATGAGAAGGTCTGGGTTTAGACGTACTGAGTTTTGGCATTCTGTGAAGGTGGATAAACCTGGCAGGCAGTTGTAACACTGACTTTCCTGGAGATTAGGAGAGATACTCCCTTTTTTATCATTGTGATGGATTTAGTCTCCTTTTTCTTAGAGAACCCACTGTGATTAGTCATCTTTGCTTTCAGGTGGCATCACGTTTGCTACGTAGTGGAAGCTCTATAATCTATCATTCTCTTCTGTGAAAGAGGAGGAGTGACTGTAGGCCAGTATGGGTCATGTGTGTTTTACATGTTCAGGTAAATTTGATTAATCTTGTAGCCCAATGGCTCAGATAGTCAGTAGCACAACTATTACTGGGAGCTTGTCTTACCTACTGAATCAGAAACCCTGGGATTTGGCCCAGCAACCTGTGTTTTAACAAGCTTGCGTGGTGCTCCTGTTGCAGACAAAAGACTGACACTATGGAATGACACCTATACTATACTGTCCTGTACTGTACTATGCTATACTGTACTAAATTCCAAACTGTGTAATAGTTACCATGAAATCATCTTGCAACCAGGCAGCATATTTTCAGCCTTCCTTACAATCAAGAATTGTCTGACAATCATAAAATAATGGATACATTGATTTTATTGAGAAGTAGGGTGAAAGTACAAATCATAGACTATATATGTCAAGGAGTGTAGATATTATCTTCTCACTTTTGTTGCTCTTTCTTTAAATCTTATTTCATTTAAGTTTGTATCTCCAATTAGCTGGAAAATAAAATACTGTGATATCATGAAGAAAAATGAAATTTTCAGGACTGCTTTAGTGGTTTAGTGACTAGTTAGGATGATGGTGTTCGGAGCTCTAGTTAAAGAAAAGAAGCTGATAGGGGAAAGAGGAAAATTTATTGTGTGGTTTCAAATGTATTCATCTGGATTTAGATTTTATTTCAGTTTTGTACCTTGATCACAGGTAGAACACTCAGGTCATAGCTTATGACCCTTATCCGAGGGTGCTTAATAGATGATGAACCAAGTTTAATCCAAAAATGAAGCCCACAGTGTTTGGGCTTTAAGAAGGTTAACGTTTTAATTGCCAAAGAAAATCTTGTATTCTTGTTAGACATGTAGATCTAGAAGTGTTGAGGTGTCTGAGGCATAAGTGAATTTCCTAGTTGCTTAGGTGAACAGCCTCAGGTTTCTTTGGTGATGAACTTTAGTTTTCGTTAGCCCTGCTTGCTCTGCCATTCCTGCTGTTTTGCAACAGGGCTTAAAAGTGCTTTAAGTGCTTGTGACCGTGGTAATGAATGAAAATGTCTTTCCAGCACTGAGAGGATTGCATTAGACTGAATAGTCACCTCACTTGTAAAAGCACTATTAGAGTGGGGCAGCTGTAAGTAAGGATAACGATTTGTGTCCACTGCTTATTTACTGAAAATTGTCAATGTATTATTTATTGAGAGCTCTCCAGACAGTGCTTGTCAGAATAAAAATGTCAGCTCTGAGCAAAATGTTATAATACATAATAAAAATGCTAGGTACGCATTTTAGGGAGACAACTAATTAGACCTGCTTTTTCTTAAGGAGGGGGAAGTAAAAATGTCTAATATTGTGGATTTTCTCCATTTGTGTAAGTCCTTTTCTTCCCCCCCTGCTCAGCTCAGTATTTGGTTTAGAAACTTACCATGTCTGAGAAATAATTTGAGCAACTTTGTATTGTTGCCATTAGATACCCCAAGTAGCGAGGAGGCTTACTCAAGGAGGAAGGGCCTGGCTTGCAGTCAGTCTCACAGTGAGCAGCTGCCCTCACCTCCATGTTCTGTCTGAAATTAGATGTCACTTCCTCCCTGAGCAGTGCTCGTGGAAAACTGCCTCCAGTGTAAACAACATAAAATTATTAAGCTTATTCCTCAGCCGTGCTAATTAACCCCAAACAAATTTCACATTAAGGAAACAGAATTCAATCAATGTAAATGTTATTGCTGTGTATTACTGTAAGCAATAATATAGTGGCTAAAATAATTAATTATTTTGGATTTTTTAAAAGGAAGTATTTTTTTATGGTGGTATGAAATATTTTGTGAATTATTTCCCTTTTCTTCAGTCTATCCTGGCATAGAATATAAAAGACCCGTCTGGTAAAGCGTGGGTGATACGCAGTTGTCTTTTACGGGAAGGGAAAATGTATTTTGGAGTGAGTGCTTCAGGTTTACTTAGACTGATATATTTTTATTGGTGATACATATGCAGATTTTGTCTCCTTATACCTACTGTAGTTAACAACTCGTTGTAGTGATTTCTTATCCTTTTCCCCATTGTCACCAGTGATGATTGTGGTGGGAATGATTAAAAAAAAAAAAGAATGATGGTTAAATACAATACACTTCTAAGGGGGAAAAATGAAATACCATTTCATTGCATTTCAGCTTTTGGGAAACAATTGCCAATAAAGATTTTCTTTTTTTTTTTTTAATCTGGTCTTACATATTAAGTCAGGTTATCCTTTTCAAGATAATTTTCTTAGATTCTTTGGGAAAACAACCAGATTTGTAAATAACTTCTTGGTTGTGCCTATGATAACTTTGAATAAAATTTATCATTATCATCATCTTTGTCATCCTCAAATACCTTTAAAGACATGAAGTACAGAAGTCAGTTTACATGAAATTTTATTTTTAATGCACTAGGATGCATATTTAACTAATGGAATTATTTGTCAGTTAAGAGATAGCTTGTTCTATGGTGTTTGAAACATAAATAGGATTTGCATTGAGATTATTCTGAGATATGATACATCCTTTAATACATACTGGCAAGTGCTAAATTAACTTTGAAATTTAAAGTAATTTAACAAAACGAGTAACATAAAAAGCAAAATGTTACTTTTTGCATATTTAACACAAACCATTTCTTTGTAATTTTGCCATCTTCTGGTAAATATCAGTCTGTCCTCATTCCTCAGTTACTTCAGTATCCTATTTTGTGGGCACTCTTAATTCCTTACTTCTTTACTTTATTAAAACTCTGTCTTCATTTTGGTAAGAGTATTTAAACTTTTCATTATAACTTAAATGCCTAATAAGCAAATTGCTACTAAATATTTACAGTGATGCCAAAACTAATAATGAGATCGTAAGTGTTCCAAGGATAGCTGGAGAATGCTACTTAAAAAATAATAAAAATATTTTTATTATGTAGTTGAGAAAAAAATAAAATCTTGTGGGAGGATTGTTTTAAAATAATATGAATGCGCCATTTATTTGATTTTATATTTTGGTTTCAACTGATTTGTTTCATATGGTTGCTTATATTTTTGTCTATTTCTTTAGTTTCTATAACTAGAGAGTGATTTTTGACTTCTTTTAGATGTTTACTTTCATCTTTCCAAACAGAAAATGCTCTTAGATTTTATTTGCATACTTAGGAAGGTATTAATGTACCATAGATTATAAGACAGTATATTCAGTAATTTTATTATATAAAATTTAGACAATAATAATTTGTGTTAAACATTTCTAAACATTTTAGATGTTTATATCTAGAAGTATATTTAAAGCAAAAGCTTTAATGATAGGCATGCTATAGCAAAGACAATGGCATGGTTAAATATGATAACTGGCACTTGAGTAGCCCTTTGGCAGTTAGGACAGTTAGATAATAAGCTGTACAGTTTATCTGATTAATATTCCTGGATTTTTAAAGTTACTGTATAATACCAAACCAAAAAAATGCAGTAAAATTCTAGACTATGGTCTTAGTTAGAAAAACCTGTATTAGGATATTTCAAAATGAGATGCAGTACTTTATTCTCTTTAAGACTATAATTGACAAACTGCAGTAATCATGCTTTTATGTGCTTTTCTCCCTCTACTGAATTCGTTTTTAAAAATGAAAGTAAAAAAGGTAAAAAGGAGACTCCAGAATTTTGAAACCAAGTGGTCCTGAAGTGATGGGAAAATAGCCAAGGTGTCACAGCTAATTTCTGACCCTGTTTTATGAGTTCTGCTGTTCCTTATTCCCCCTGTCAGCCTGGGAATCCCTGAGGCTGTGCAAACTGGCTGAACATCACTCAATTCCAGTTTTATATCCCCTTTTAATAATGTTGAGTCTATTCTGTCCAACTTTGATTCAGACAACCTGCTTGTCTTGAAAAAGTGATATATTTAATCAGTGACTCTGTCTCCAGCATAGCTCCCACTGCGTGTGACTAGAGCCCAGAGTAGTGCAGTGGTCTGTCACTTCTGTTTGAATGGGTAATGTGGAGCCCATCAGCTGAAAAGACAGGAGCTGGAACTGCTTGTTAGGACACATGATCAAAAGCCACTCTCTGCTTTCTGCCAATCAAACCTCATGTCGCCTTGTGGGGCAGACATTAGATAGATTTTTTTTTCTGCCTTACACTATGGGCACTTTGCCAGTTTGACATGTGAACTGTTACAAAAGATAGCAGAGTTTCGCCCGCTTGCTGACTGCTTTAAAATATTACTGAACACTTGTTGTCAAAATGAAATTTTCATAATACTATAGTATAATAAATTCATTGAAGTGTTTTTATTCATTGCTTTTATCTTGTAATTTGTGGATTTGTTGTTGCCGTTTTTGCTTGGGCAGAAGAAACAATAGACAATAGCTTCTTAGGTGAAAGTAAGGAAGACAAGACCCTTAAACCAATTCAGTTGTAAAGCCAGCAAAACTGTATGACCGATAGTTTTGAATAAGATGAACATTGCTTTGTGAAAACAACTTTAGTGAATTAAATGTTATTTTGCATTCTCTCTCCTCTGCTTTAAAAATTATTTACTTCTAAGTCAGGAAAGGAGAGTGGTTTTAATATTATTATTTTAACCCCAAACATTAAAATTTTACTTTGAAATTTAATTCAGGATCTTATTCCCTCTGCTTATTGAGAAGATGGACACATTTCTAGATTCTGATTTGCAGTTGCTCTGATTTTCAGTTGTCCTGATGGATATTTTTATCCTGCTTTTTCTTTTTTGTCATCCTCTGAAGAGTACCCGATTATATCACAATCTTATCTTTGTACCCATAGCAACCCAGTATTGATGGTGACATGACCTAACTTCTAGGCTTTTTAAGAGAAGAATGAGTACCTAACTACTTTTGACTTAAAAGGCATTTCCTACAATTTCCAAACACCCGGATAACTGTGCTAATGCTGTTAAATCTTAGTTGGTGCTTTGATATCTCCAAACTTGCCACTTGGTACTTGCTGTTTCTTCTCTAATGATCATTTTAAAAGGAGTTAAACATTTTCACCAAAACATACCATGGCAATCTAGTGGAACTCATTTAAACAGTGAGCTACACATAAACAGCTGCTCCTTCAATAAGCCATTCTTTATAATACCCTTATTACCTTCTAGTGTCTCAAATTCTGATTAGTCAACAGTGCTGATTGCTGCACGGCATTCCGTTGCCCATCTTCCTTCTGCTCAGCTGCTCATGTCTTAGTTGTTATTTGATTACAACACAACTTGTGCATTGTTTCTCCAAGTTGCTCTTCATATTGTGTCTTAAAAACTCTGAATTATCCAGGAAAAACTGCGATGGTATGAGAGGGACTTTCTTTACACACATTAAAAATGTCTGAATAAAGCATAGTACAAAATATGTAACTATGGAACACTTATACTGGAAGGAATATTAGTGACTTAAAACTCAGTGCTTATGATCAAATTAAGAAACGGATTAAGTATGTGGAAGTATTTTTAAAAACATTATAGTACTTTGCAAATGTAAAGAGTTATAAAATTGTTATATTACGGTTATTAAAATTCAGTCAGATATAAAGTTCTGGGAGAGGTAATTATGCATGTAGAACTTCACAGGAAGGGCCTAAAGGACCTTCCTCTTTGCCTCAGGACTATATAATTTTATTCCAATTGTTCTGCAGCACAATGATGCCCCACTAAATAGGACCACACATTGGTGGTTTAAGTTATGATGAAATAAGAAGGGTGGGAAAAATCTCTATAATGAAGTTTGAATTTCAACTATTCCTTTGTTGTGACCCCCTAGAATCTACTCTTGGTGAGTAGGAAATGCTGACATACTAGAAATGCAACCCCTGTAAAGGCCCTAAATCTGTCATTGTGCTCTGGAGTCAGCTCTGAAAATAGCAAAGCTCTTTTGGTAAATTAAAATCGGTGTGAATGGGAACAGATGTTGACATGCTTTTGTCTTTAGGGATGCCAGTTATGAGGAGAGGGTCAGTGAGGTTAGACGTAGGAAATATAGGAAGTGTGCAAACTTGTTATACAAAGGGAATTCTGTGTGGGGATGCTTGTCAATAGAATTGTATTTATCTTTGGTAGTCCAGGTAAAAATTATACATACATTACTTTATCTAGAGGAAAAGTGAAGGAGATGGTATTTATTTCTGGGAAGGCTATAACTTTGTAATGTTCCCTTGTTGTTGTCTTTTCTTCATCAAACTTCACTGGCTGTAAACTGTCTCAGGCTACTATTAGGTTTTACTTTCCAGCGTCATTTTGGCATAGCTTACTAAAGTATTTGTTGAACTCTAATGCTACAGTGGAGTCTTTGTACTGATATTTGTCAAAAATAATGAAAATGGTTTATGTTCTAAAAATGTGCAATTTATCAAATAGCTTGTATAGTCAATTTAAATAAGTCTCATAGAAGTTTCAGTCTTGATTTGAAAAAATAGCTTAGGATGAATTTATTTATAAGAACCTTAATAGTTTCTCTCAATTCCTTTTACATTTTAGATTACCTTATAATTTTCTAAATCTACATGAACAATAATGATCAATTTTGTCAGTATTATTCACACCTTTTATTAATTTAACATAGATGAATAAATGTGAATGTTGTGAAGAGTTGATTGGGAATAGATTTTAAATCTGACAGTTAGATTACAGGGTACCTAAGAAAAAATGGCTCTTTCACTAGGTACCTAGTAATTTAATTCTTGTTTGAAATTATTATAATTTATTACAGTGTGTGGGTCCTAATGAATGTCTAGTATTAAATGAAAAGGAGAAATTGAAATTAAGATTATGAAATTCTTTTAACTCATATCTTAAAATCCTCTTAAACAATTCAGAAGACATTAATAAGCTATGTGGGTTTCTTTCCATATTCTGTAATGGCAAATAAAAACATTTTTTTCAGTATTTAAAGATTCTAAAAAATGTTGAATTGCCATTAAACCTCAAAGCATGCAATCTTGGAATTTTATAAAATGGTAGTAGCCATTATAATAGCATTAAAATTGGCAACTCCATTTAAATATTTATTTGGATTATAAACAGACTTTTCTAGCACGTGAGTTTTCTAGAAATGACTAGGTTTTCCTTGTGTTAAACATTTAATGTAGGACAATTTGAGATTTCATAGAATTGTAAACTATACTAGATTAACATTTATAAATTTCCAAATACCAGGGGGACTTTAAACATGTGAGTAAAAATTTATAAATAAAATAAAGTTCTCCAAATGTCCATAGGCATTGAAAGTTGTCATTTATTCCTGGATCTAAGTAAAACCTGTTATGTACACAAAATGAAAATTAGATCATTGAGAAATCATAATTTCTGGGTGAAAGCAATGAACATACAACAATTTTTCTGTCCTGATATTTTCTGAAGAAGAAACCCCTCTGTTATAAATATGACCGGGCTTCTTTGACAGTTCTTTAAAAAAGAACATCACTGACTACCCCTTTGAATTTTCACTATTATTATACTTACCTAAAAATGCTAAAGCTTTGTCTCCTAATTTCTAGAGCTTTTCTTCTCTATTGAGCCTGCTATAATGCATCTATGAGCTAGTAATTAGTTTATATACAAAGAGAGAAAAGAAATTAAGCCAGTTGGTGATGAGTTTACATTTGATTGCAGAGAATAACCCTGTTCTGGTTTTTGACAGCCTCAGAACAATGCTAGCATAGGAGATATAGGGCATGCCATCTCTCACTTTGAAGAGCCCCCCTTTACCAATTCTGGATATAATAATAATTTTAAAAATGTAGCTTCTTTAGGGAGTGGCTATTTTGGGTAGATTTTTGTTTGTCATAGGATTTTCACAGGATTTCCTTCAAGGCTGTGGAGTTGTGCCCTTAGGCCTGTAACAGTCATAACTCCATTCTTGTCCTTTGTCATAAAATTCCCCATCTTCCTCCCTCCACTTCCACTCCCACTTAAGGATGTGTTGCCAAGAGAATATAGTGAGAGTGCTAGCTATTTCTGGATGGGAAGGTGATTGGTTGCCTCTGATAATCTGATCATTGAGTTCATGTTAGTCGAGGAAACTTAAAGAAAGAAAGGACAGAAAGGAGTAGGGCAATACTTAGTAATGATTACTGATCTCTTTTAAAAATGTTTACAGCAATTGTTAAGTAAGGAAATAATTAGATAAAATTTAGTCTGCCTCTCTTTCTAAAAATAAAGCCTTTTCTCATTTATCAGTAATGTCCACGTGGTTACTGTTTATCACTATAAGTAGTTCCAACAGTTAAATACTGGTGTCTCTCATCTACTATTACAAAAGTCTAAAAGCTGCCCAACTACAACATGGGGATAGGTGAGGAAGATATAACTTTCTAATTCTCAGTTTGAGAACATGATGGTTGTGCTATAAAAAAAAAAAAAGAAAAAAACAAACCTGCTTCTTTAAAACATTTTTTGCTAATTGTGATAAAGTAACTTTAAAATGTTAACTTTGAAAGGCAGTGGCAATTTACTAAACTATATCTGCTATTATATTTAATTAGATTTTTTTCCCTCCTTTGTGCCTGTTTAAACTCTAAATGAAAGATGGAAATATGTTTGCTCTAACATATTTGATGTGATTGAGATGAGATTAAGCGGTTTAAATGATTTAAAAATCATATTTACTTTAGTGCAATCTGTTAGGTTCAGTTGCTGGTCTGTCTTTTGGTTTGCTTTGTTGGTATAGCAAACCAGGCACTGAGGGCTAAACTATTCAGCACATGAGCAGGGCTAAAAATCTGGGTTTCCTCTCTCCTTCCTGGTTACTGAATTCTTCAGTAAAAGTTAAATTTGCTGTTCAGACATTAGCTGCACTTCTTAGCAATGACCTTGTGGGGTAGAGAAGCATGGCACAGTGGCACTTTCCAGCTGTATTCAGCCTATCCGTCGGGGTATAATCATGCTCGGTCCCAGCACCGCAGGCTTGGACATATGTTGAGTTTTATTTCTTTCTTCTGACATTAATCCTATTCACCAGCTGTTCTGCCAGCTGCCATTCTTCAGCTTAGAGATTACATTTTGGGGGATACCAACAAAGGTCTAGTTGACCACTGCTTTCTTTTTCCTTTTTTCCCCTTATTCTTTAGAAATGATTGGACCTGGGGGTTAGGAGAGCTCAATCTTTTTCCACTATCACCTCACTTTTCTTTGGATACTACACATTAACATGATTTATAATCACTTTCAGTTTGTTGTAGATAAGCCTTCCAAAGAGCCAGATTACCACCTTACTTATAAATCCCCTTTCCATAAAAAGGTTTTAAGTTTACATTGAAGGCTATAATTAATGTTTCTTATGCTACTATATAAACAACATTAATTAGTGACAAATTCTTTTGATGTCCTAAAACATATTCCAGCTGAAAATATGCTTTCAGTTCTTTTTTACCTCCCTGCAGGTTTGAGAGCATATCTCTGTTAAGATGATACTTTTTTTCCTGAGCTATGGTTTCACTAATCTTGTTTGAATGGGCTATTAAATCTCTGTTACACTCATAATATATACTAATAAGTAGTATAGATTTCTCACTTTGTATTCCAGATGATCTGTCCATAAGCAGGATGTTAAACATCTGTAGTTTAAGCCTTCTGGGACTAACAAATGCATTAATGCCAGAAAGAAATGCGACCTGGACGATAAGGTCATGGACCATGTGGTAAAGAGGCATCCCCAATATTATCAAGCCTGTGCATATTCTCCATTGTTAATCCTTCCATTTTCATAAAGGCAAAAAGACTAATAGATTTAAGTTGTAATCATTTACAGTACATGTTTATTACATTAATACCAACAAATACACAAAATCCCATATGTGTTATAATTCCCCCAGCTGATATTTTAAAGTGGTTTATCCCACATGTCTCACAATAGCATTCACTTAGCCATTAATTTACCTCAAAAGGTAGCATCAGTAAGTGTTAGTTTATTGGCAAGATTCTGCTTTTATCTTTTAAACTTTGTGGCATGTGGAGATCATATATAATGGTAAGGAACTTAGTTTAAATAACACCTTTAGGCTGGAATCAGAATTAAAAAACACCCTACTGACTTAAACAAAAATAAAAACTAGTGGCATCTTTTAGAAAGTAGGATTGTTGCTTGTTTGTTTTTTCATTGTTTCATTTATTCATCCATCTGTCCATCCATCCATCCACTTTATTTATTTCGTCATTCCACTAAGCAAGATACTACTTATTGAGCCATATAAAAGAAAACACAGCATCTTGTGTTTACTAGACAGTGCATCTCTTCACATGTGTAACAATGTATAGAAAAATTAGAGGAAGTTGATAAATTGTTTGCTGAAAAAAACTATTGATTCTATACTATTCTTGATTTCCTCCCCTAAAGCTCTGACAGTAGTGAACCCCGTTTACTAAATATGGACATTCTATTTATAGACATATTCATATTTTTATTGGTGGCCAAAGCACTGCTTATAGGAAAACCTACAGGTGACTAATAGGAGTTGCTCACTAAGTGGAATAATGAATAGTATTAGGTGTCAATTAAATCAAGCTTCCCCGAGGTGCAGGTGCTCCACAATGTACTGACACATTTCAAGTAGCAGTGCCACTTCACCCATGCATATGAACAAGCACATTTGCATATTAAAAAGCTGAAAATTATTTAACTGAAGCAAAAGTCTTTTAGAGATGATGGAGGTTATTAAAACTGTTGACAAGAAAGAAGGTAATTGCCTGAAAATGAGAGATGACATTCTGCTATACACAGGGAACGTTGTTTTTGTTGTATTGTGCAGCAGTGCCTGGGTGTATAACCTATTACATTGAGATTGCTCCTATGCAATTAGACCCTTTTTGTCCTCACTTCAATAAGGCTATGATTATGAAGGATTGAAGAACACTTGGCATATTGAATGTCTGTTGTTTTTATAACTTCGTCAGAAATGACAAAACACGTTTTGTGTCCTGTTTTTTCTTTGTAGGCTTATTGATTCTGTGATTATAATATTCATAAAAGACAATGTGTTCATGGTTGAACACTCTGTCATTTATACAGGTTTTATTTTTTCAGTCTCAGCATAGTATTTGTTTGAATGCCAAGGTGTTAGTCATAAGAAGAGCAGATTTTTAAAAGTAAGAGATGAATAGGTGAGAAGTTTATCTTGCTAATAATCCCAAATATTACTATTAAAAGTGTCATAAAAATGGATGATTTCATAAGTTCCAGTTGGAAATAAATCACCAAGTAGGAAAACTTGAAAGCTCTTTTATTTTCTCTTTGATTATGATCTGTTTATTTGCACTCAGATTTTTGAGAGTTCTTGGTATACTTTGGTGTGTTTGTCAGAAGATGTGAAGACTCATGGCCCTAGAGGAAGGCACTTTCTTGATTCAGTGAATCTGGGTTGACTTACTCCATTCTATAAGTAGTAACTAAAACAAGTACAGTGAATATGGCACCTGAAACTGAAACATTCATTGCAAATCATTGCAGGTGTAGGAGATTTCAGGTTTTTTGCTTTATTAAAATTATACTTGTTAAAAGATTTTGTATCTAATCACCCCAATTAGGCTTCAGCATAGCCATTGTGGCAATGTACATAGTCCATTTTCGTCATTATATTTTTTTCTTAAAGATGAGTATTGGTGTTTTTTGGGATATAGCCAGAATAGAGTATTCTGCTGGACTTTTAGACCTAAGATGTACCCCATTTTGTTGTTGGACCAATCAACTTCTTTTATTATTACACGGATTTAAATCCAGGACTGGTTTGTCAGAGACCGAATTGATAGGATTTGAATAAATCCCAGATGTACCAGAAAGTTTTCTAGAGGGTTTGTCATTTATGTGCTCTTTTATTCTTTGATTTGGATGCATCTGGGCTTTAGTAAATTAAGAGGCACACCTAGGGTTTTTGTTAGCAGCTGTCTAGTGATTTATCTAATCTGACATGTTCATTTCTTTAAGTTGAAGAGGGAAAATGTCTTTAGGCGTAGCAGTCTGACTCTTGATTAAAAAGATAAAAGTGAGATACCCCAGTTCTTTTCCAACTCACATTATTTACTGCCTGCTGAAAACCTTAGCTATTTAAAAGATGAAAATTCCGATGTATCCGTGCTCAAAGAGATTTTAGAAGCTTCTGAAAGCAAGTATGCCAAACTTGTTATTTCATATGAGAACATCTAGTTGCATACCCTGCACCCCAGTTTCCATTCACACAATCTGGGAGTTGTGTGAATTAAAATTATTTTTATTCCAGTTACTGTTAGGTGATCCTATTTAAAAATATTGAGAACAATCTTAACTTTACTTCATGTAACCAATTTTAGAAGAGAGCAATAATTGTTTTTAACTATATGAGAATTTAATGGAAACGTTTTTCTTGGTTAATTAGAATTTGCTTTAATTCTTACAGTTTGTTTTGGTGCTGTTACTTAACATTTTTTCTGAATAAATCTATTGACAAGAAGATACTTAATGCTAACTTTTTTTGTAATATTTTATCTGACCTTTAAATAGACAACATCAATATGTGGGTTGGAATTTTAAAAAGCAAAGGTTAAAAAAATTAGCTTTCATTTTAATTTGTAGAAGCTTATACTTTGAATGTATTCATGTTAAATATGATTTATAGAGACAGAAATAAATGTGAGACAATCAGAGTCATGTATTTCTGGATGTGTTCTGGAAGAGAAAATATTGTATAAAATGCTTCCCTTTTGTCAAAGGATAACATCTATAGAGAGACATTATGCAGCATTGGGGCATCAAGGGTATATTTTTGACAATAGAACTATTTATAAAACTTTACTATTTAATATACCATTGAAAAACCCTCACAGGCATACATATAGTTTTTGATTATAAAAGTTTCTTAGTATATGAGTAAATGAATAAATGAATAAATGAGCCCTAAATCATCTTACTGAAAGATGTATGGGAATGTAACATTGCATAGAAAGGTCTGAAGAAAATTCTAGCTTTTTAGATCATATCTGCTCTCTTCACTTTGATATCCATTTCTGATAACTACTTTTCTTTATACTTACTATAGCCAATGCCCAAACAGAGCCAACAAATCATCTTGTTATGAGATTGGAAATGGTAAAAATGAGACTAAAACAAAAGAACAGCTGCATCAAGCCTTGTGGAAAGAAATTGAATGAAGCGTTTAGGTGACCGACCTATAGAGTAACTATGAACTCAAATATATTGATAGACTAGGACTTGGCATAAGCTTGAGTTAAGCAAGGGTTTCAATAAATTGGGTATGTTGAGAAGACAATCTTCTGAATCAGAGCCATTCCCAAGGAATATTGGACCCTTGGGAATTCCTTTTCTCTACACCCTCTCCTGAATATTTTTTGGGCAAAATCAAGTTAATAAATAGCCAGTGTAACTAACCTTAAAGTATGAAAGTCAGCTTGAAGCTTGAAGGGTGTTTATGAAGGTGGGTGATACTGTTGCTAGGAAGCTTGGCTCACTTTCTCTGCTTTTTTTAGTAGATTCAATGTGCATGAGCTTTAAGACATTTAAAATTTTATTTGCAACACATCTTTCTTCTTTCTTGCTCACTATTTCAGAATCAGTGGGAAACTCAGAAACTCTCTGACAGTATCCAAGGCCCTTCAAAGCTTCTGTTTGTGTGGTCAAATGTGTTATGACTTTATTTTATATAAATGAGTGCACCAGGAATTCTCTGGATCTTAGTTTGTTAGATTAATAACACTCTAATTGTACATGGTAGTTTGCAGTTTGTGAAAGGCTTTTACATATGTTATTTCAAGCTCATAAAAAGTTTGAGTGGGAAGGAAGGCAGGTAAGAGGCTTACCCTGTTCTAGGAGTGATAAAATTAATGATTAATGTGTTGAATAGCTAGTAAATGGGAAGCTGAAGTAAAATTTTGGCCACTTGGTAATTACTTCAGTGTCCTTTCTGTTCTTCAGTGTTGTATTCAACATGATAGGCATGGTGTCCAGGTGTAGCTTGGGTATCATGGGGTCCTCTGTTTGAGCTAATCTGCATGGCAAACTCCTCTGATTAGCACTGAGTAAACTCTTTGGTCTTCACTTTATTTGACCACTGTTAGTCTTCGAGGTGTGAATTGATTCTTTTAGGATAGGAATAGTCAGTTTAGGAGGTACATGCATGTGTGTGTGTGTGTGTGTGTGAGTGAGAGAGAGTGATTAATTATAGGAGGAGAGCTAGAAAGAGATGGCATAGGACGCTATGGCATGTACCTTTGTTTTCAATATTTAATCAGATACATTAATTTTGTTCTCTTGAGAGATTTATTTCACTAGAATAACAAATGTACATTTCACAGATTCATCTATATGACCATATCAACAATAGTGACAAGAAAGTATATTTCTATTTTCATATTGCCTGAAAACTGTCAGATTTTGCTTGAAAAGTTATCAAATTTTGATTTCTCTTTTCTTGTACTTTTCATAATTATAATTTTTGTAAAAAATCTTTAATTATAGAAAACTTCCAAAATCACATGAAGGTAGAAAGTATAGTGAGCTCTTAGGAAAACTCGTCATCTAGTTTCAAAAATTATCAATATTTTCTATTGCTGTTTCATCTATCCAGGTACTTTTTTGGCTTGATTAAAATTAAAAATGTAAATTATGAAATACATCAAACATATGAAAATATAGAAACCCAAATTTCTACTGCTAGTGTTCTTTGTATCAAACATGGGCATGAGGTTGCAACTGAAAGATGGAAAATAGGGACAAGGCTGAGGAAATAGGAAGAGCATTGTAAAAGTGTTTTATAATTTCTC
This sequence comes from Capra hircus, assembly GCF_001704415.2. Classification (NCBI taxonomy): domain Eukaryota; kingdom Metazoa; phylum Chordata; class Mammalia; order Artiodactyla; family Bovidae; genus Capra; species Capra hircus. Next base: position 46,165,266 of record NC_030822.1, on the reverse strand, counting down.
AGAAAATGCCTGTTAGCATTTCTTTTTTAAAAGATAGCACATTAAAAAAATAATATAGCACTCTGTATTATAATCCATGTAACCCATAAAAACCTTCTGAACATACTGATCATTGTATTAGATATAGGAATCTTAGTTAAGGCAATTTAACCTGCACTTTGGTTCATAAGATTGTCCTGGAGTATTCCTGTCTTTGGTGTACACTAACAAGTCCTTGCTGTCAGGTGTGACTGTTGGCAAGTCACTGACATTCCATAAAATATCATTAGATTTTTGTTTTCACTGTTTAGCCATAAGGCTAAACTGTACTGATCCCAGTACACACTGAGATGCTTTTATCTAACACCTTGTTCTGAAAATTACAGTGGACCCTGGAAGTCTGTAAAAGGCATTCTTTATTGTTAGAGAAGGAAATCCTCTGTAGAAACACCGAATAAGGTAATCACTGGAAGTTCATTTACTTAAAAAAAAATTGTGGTACTCAACTGTATTTCAAGAAGTTCAGTTTCTTAAATTTGTGAATGCTTTTACCTTGAACTAATACATCTTACTATTCCATAGGGCATGTAGAAAAAAATGATGTATAATATTTTTATACAACAAAATTTTGGTTACTTGGAAAAATCAAAGAATAGAAAATGCAAGCAAGTGGATATTACTTATTTCAGGTTCATCAGGAAGCTCATTTGTTCTCATACTTATTGAAAATCTTTACAAAAATTTTAGGTAATTCTTTTACCATGGCAAATCTGTATAGATACGATAATTGAGTTAAATCAGTCACACATAAAAGGTACGGTTTCACTGACTCTCTCATCGTCATACTGTGCAGCATGATGGAATGTATAGAAAACTGACTGGGTTCTTCATTCATTCATTCATCCACTCACAAATACTTTTTGAGTTCTGTGTGCCATGTACAGTGCCATGCACTAGAAAATTAAACACCATGGACATTTTAAATTTTCTGAATGATTCTTTTATAATTTCTATTTTCTATCAGTTTAATGTAAAATAAATCCAGTCAATTTGGGAAGATCCCCTGGAGAAGGAAATGGCAATCCACTCCAGTACTATTGCCTGGAAAATCCCATGGACAGAGGAGCCTGGTAGGCTACAGCCCACAGAGTTGCAAAGAGTCGGACACGACTGAGTGACTTCACTTTCACTTTCACTTTTGTTGTAGTCCAGTTACTTGAGATTTTAATGTCATTTATTTTGTTTCTCATATTTAATGAAAGAAAACTGGAATGCATGGTTTATCTCTAGTCCAGTTAGTTTCGCTTGATTGTACATGCTCTTTCCAAACTTTGAAATCATCTGTTCCATATAACAAATTATAACTCAAAGAGTACAACTGAAGTGTGTGCTATGTGCTTTCTATGTACATTAGACATGTGCTAATGGTCATCAATGCCAAGAGGTAAGAAGATGTTTAGAGTTAGGACACATATTTCATCATTACTGAAACAATTTAAAATATTCAATAAATTAAGTGAGTACAATCACAGGCACTGGGACACAAATTGGAATTAAATACAGTTTGACCAGAAGAGGTTTAAAAGAGGAGTAGGGGTAGGTTTGAAATGGCTATGGGGGCAAACTGGCACGCAGGAGCTTCTACAGCAACTGCGTTTCTCCTACGGCAGAACTTCCAACTTTCTTTCATATTTGCCTCATCAGGTGCTCATATTTCCTACTAAACTGAAGCTCAACAGGGTGGGCACCCTCTTTGTCTAATTCACCTTTTTCTCTAGAACCTAGCACAATGCCTGGAACATTGGAGGTGATCAGTACATATTTGTTGGATGAGTGAATATAAACAGCTGTATTAATAGAAAAAGTTCTATAACAAAAGCATGGAAAAGAAGAGGGTATAGAATAGGGAGTAAAAAAGAACCAAAACATATTCTTTAGCAGGTCTAATTTTGAAAATATTTCTATATCTAGATTAAGTTAAAACTAGCTTTATTTGTGTTCTGTCAGAGCACTCTTGTAGCAGATATTTTTGCCTATTGATTGAATGATGACATTTGAAAATTGTAAAATAATTCCTGAAGCAATAGAAACTAAATTATATTCAGTAGCAAATAACCTAAATCCTATGAAAATTAATAACCCATGTACTATAAATATAGTAACTTTGTTAATTAGATTATTTGATTAGCATGAACACTCAGTTCTCTACTACAATAGATACCAGAGGCAATTTGGTAGATCTGAGAAAGAGAGTATCTGTAGTCTTAGGTAATTGGAGTTAACATTTTTGGGTTGCAAATAGCACTTCTTTTTAAAAAATTATTAGTCTAAGAAGAAAAAAGTATTCTATCTCATTATTAAGTATAAGCACATTATTTAAATATAAGCATTAGAAACTGGGCATGCTTATAATCTGAACTTGGTCATCTTTTATATTTTTCAGCAAATCTTATCTTTTCAAGAAGTCAGAAATATTTTAATTATTTTTCAGTTATAGTTGTTTAAAGGAGAATTACATGGATCTGAACAACTTTTTTTAAGTAGATGAAATTATACAACATTATTACCATTGAATTGAATTTCTAATTTCACATAACAAAATAATACTAGAAAATATGGCAAATATAATAATTTTCATTATAAATATAGGCTTATGTCATTTGCATGAGAATTTCTTGTGATATATAGTTTTTAATAGCATAAAATCAAAACAAAAAACCTTAAGTTTTAGCAGATTTAATTGAAATAAAATTATAGCCACACATGTTATTTCTTAGTAATTTTAGAAAGGGTTATCTTATGTTAGTATTATATATTTTTTTATATTTGTATTTATGACCCCTTTGTAAATTATGGTTTAAAGAATATTATCTTCTGGTTAATTGTCTAGAGATAACCAACTTGGAATAATTAGTTGTTTTGCCTTTTAAACACAATTATTTTGGGCACTTCTATTGTGAAACACAAAATCACCTACTATTTGTTATAAAACCATTCAAAAATTCAAGACAGTATTTTTAATATTAATTTTCTGCTTTAATATTTAAACCAAATCTATATTTAGAAAATAAATTGCCACATTTTCTAATGTATAAGTTGTTTATAGCTAATAAAAATTTCCTGTATTTTGCATAAATAAAATTTGCTACCTGATATTTGGTTTAGATATTCCCATTTCATTGATATGAAATAGAAGTTTTTATTTTTACATCTGACTTTGAGCCTTAGAAAAATCATATATATGTATTATATATAAACAACTTCTCTCTCTCTTTGTGTGTATGCATATATATGTAAAATAAATTGATTCTACCATTTTTAACATGGATAATTTTGAATTCATATTGTTATCTTGCCAAAATAGTAGGCAAATATATGTGTATTTGTGTATAATCAGACTTCAAGTAGTGAAAACATTACTTTTAGGAAGGTAGCTTTAAAATACTTTTAATTTTCAAAGCTGATGAAGTAGAAGTGAATTATCAAAAAGCATAGTTTTTAATATGTACGTCTTATTTTTCTTTAAAAAATCCAATTTGTAAAGTTTTGCTATTAAGTAATAGTAAAAATAATATGATAATATAAGAATTACCTATGTTTAAAAATCATAAATAAACTTGCAAACTTGATAAGGCTCAAGAGTTCTCATTAGAGAAATGTTTTTCTGATAACTTTTTTTTAAGGCAGTTGTTGATACTCTTACCTTGTGGTCTTTAGCTAGAATAGTTTCCACATTTTATAAATATGTGAGGGGTTCAGCGATCACTCATATACATTTTTTTTACAATTGGATTTTATTATAAAGCAAATAATTGTTATAATTATTTAAGCAGTTTCTGCTACTTAATTATAGATCAGTATTACAGATTTGAACTTTTAATCTAGCATTGGCTAAGTTTTACAATACCTAGAGATGATAGTTTTTGGTGAGTTGTATTTGTTACTATGACTTCTCATAAAATCTTCCTTTCTTATTGTATTAATACATTGAAGTAATTAACTGAAAACGGTCTAAGTAAATGAACATATTGGAGTGAATTTTGACAAAGAAGACATGTTTTTACATTAAAATTGGAATACCAAAAGCTTTTCATCCTGAAAAACTAACATCTAGAAGAGCAACCATTTTAAAATAAGGTACCAAGAAACAGTTATAACTGATAACTTTGATATTTTCATATTCAAGAAAATTTTGAATTGATCTCCACTCCATAGTCATTTCATATATAATGTTCTAGGAAGTTTGTAAATATGTTTTAAAAATAAACTTATCTTGATTCTAGAAAATCTTTGAATTTACTGATGTGAAGCAAGTCAAATAAACACCTGTACATCGTCTCTTCAAAAAGACTAGAGCTATGTTTTAAAGAGTTACTTGGTGTTTATCTTCACTTTAATGGAAGGGATAGATGGAGAGGCATTTTATTTGGGTATCATAACTATATATTTTATTGTGAAATGAATGTTTGAAAGTATTTCTGCTAAAATTATTAGTTGAGATTCATGACATGAGGAATCCTAAATTAATTTTTTGCTTACAACTACTGGGCCTTTTTACATGCCCTTTATTTCCCAAATCTATAGTGTTCTTTCTAGCCTAAGCATGTGTGATTTATCTATATCTCATAAATTTCTAAATAGTTGTGTTTATATTTGTATGTACATTAATTCAGTGGAAATATATGTGATAATACCTGCATTTCTAAAAAATCTGGAGATAGGAATTTTTGCTATTGTATGATATTGGGAAAGTCATCCTCTGAATCTTGTAAATATATATATATATTTATATATTGTAAAATATTTATATGCATTATATATTTATATATCATAACTTTGATGCCAGTGAGTCATGTGTTTGTCCATCAAATCTGCAGCTAAGTAAACGTAAAAAAAGCTTCTTTGACATAGCAATTTTGGTTTCTGTTACGTGAATAGAGAGAGCATGCAGGCAAGTTAGCAATGGAACACATACAGCTGAAAGCAGCTTGAAAAGCTCTGATTTGGGAAGATTTGGCACCTTCGATCTATGGTTTTTTTTTTTTTTAATAAGAGATTTCTTTTGTTGGTGTTAAGGATTTTAGACTTTACTTCTGATTCTTGGAAACTTCTTTGGAAGGTAGATAGAAAGTGAATAAAAGAATTCTTAACTCCTGCATGATGGTAGCTACAAGGAATTTTATACTCTTTTCACTATGCTACTCTGTTGAGGATTGATTCTTTTTTGATTGTAGGGATGATTTAAATCAATGATAATTAAACTGACCTGCTAAAATACTAGAGCACCTTTTGTTCTTACTAAAAATAAGTTTAGTTTCTGTCAATATGTAGTGTTTATATGATAGGCAGAGGACTGTCCTTAAGGAAAGGGAATTTATTGAATAGTATGTTATCACATTCTTTCTTATGAGCACTTTGGAATATATGCATGTTGTACATTTATACACATAGTCACACAACATAGAGATTCCTCTCTGTCCTATTAGCTTTAGAAATGCGAATCCAGCACATAAAGAAATCAACTGTATACAAGATAAAATGATTCCCTTTAACTACTGGTGTGATTGTCACTTGGTGAGAAAGTAGCTTATGGTCTATAGGGAAGCACATAATTTCATTTGGATTGGGTTTTAAGCGAGTCATTGTTTCGTTTGGAAAATGTGAAATCGGTGAATGGGCTTGTTCTCTTTGTAGAGGATTACAATAACACACGGAAGCTTATGAGTGCTTCTGACAGATGTGTTGGCGGTTTGCCACAAAGCGAAGGGTGCGGCCCTGACTGACAACTTGCAATTATATTATGATGAATGGTTCTGATGTGTGTTCAAGAGAAAACCACTTTCTAGAAAGTGAAAGTCATACATACGGTTCCTATAAAAAAATCAGCTCAAATAAAGTATCATAACTTTCATTTTATTTTAGCGTTTGGTGGGATAACCAATTTGATTGCCTCTCCTTTCATAAAAGTCTGTTTTTGATAAATCAATGACCAAATCCAAAATTTTTGTGGGGAAAACTAATTTGATACCAGTTTTGGCATCAAAATTACTTTATCTGCACTTTCAAAAAAACTGATGTCTCAGAGAACTCCAAGGCTTACGCACTTAAAATATAGACACATACCATAGTGTGGCCAGTAAGATTACTGGAGTCAAGCGTTCGAAAGGAAACTGCTCTTTTTTGACCAAGTCACTTCTCCTTCTTGATAGGTTTCATTGTTTGCTTAACAAGGAAAAATAACACAAGTGGACTGAAGCTTTGGGGTACTTTGAAATTGTCTTCACCGTTTTCTGTTTTAAGAAAAATCTAAATATGGCATCAGAATGTAGATTTATCAAGTGTTAGTATGCCTCATCATTATAGAAATTCACTTCACAGTGATGAAACTATAGCATAAAATATATATTAATGAAACTGGCACTTTATCTTCATAAATTAAGAAGAAATAAACTGGTTTCAAAAACTAAAAAATTAGATTTTGAATATCTTTTATTGCACAATATTTAAATTGTGCAATTTCATAAGTAACTTTCTGCATGTATCTTATTTAAAATATTTTTATTTTTAAAATGTAAATTTTTATCTGATTCTCTGAGGAACTCAAGTCATGATATTTTTGCAGTTAAGCAGGCAACACTTATTAAAGATATTTGGTAAGCACTATTACAAAGATGAATTTCAAATACATGATGTAAGATGTGACGTAGCATATAAAGGAATAATACAGCCTTAATAGCCAAATTCTTCAGAAATAATCACACAAATATAAGACATTAAGTGATATTGTTTTAAAAGCTAAACTAAAACCTGGAGGAAAAGGGATTACTGATAAAGCCTAAATTTCTCAAAATTTATTAGATTACTTTGTTTTGCATAAGTTAAAATAAGATCATATAAAAGTTTGAAATAATCCAATACCAAGTTTTGAATGACTTTAAGTCTCAGTTTACTGTATCCAGTTTTTGTCCTTTGGGCTTGCTTTCCTCTAATTCCCTTTGTGACATTTAGGGTGTGTCAACTGTGGTATTTTAATAGTGGAACATTTTCATTGTTGCTGAAATAAATGACATTGTTCATAGTGAAAGACTGATAATGTAGTAACTACAGTGTTCTAGTACAAGAATCAGGAGTCCTGCAGTCTTGTTGTAGATAGAACTTCTCAGAGGGAAAAAAAAAGACATTCACATAAGTTTTTTGTTTTGATTCGGTTCACATTAGTTTTCCTGAGGGACTGACTGACTCATCATTTACCCTTGAAAGCTGTACATAGAGGAATAAGAACATGAAGTCTTGGTTGACTAGTGTTTTCTGTTTGAGTGTCTCATTTGGAGCCTTCTGAATTTTCATTATCTGGTTAGATTTAAGTCTGATTTCTAGTCTCATTTAATAATATATAAGAATTTTCTATCATTTAGAACTTAAACCCTTATTTGTCAAAGTGGTTTGTAGTTTTAATCTGTATCCATGTCTAAATTGTTTGGTAAAAACACGTTAATACAGTTTTAATCTGTATCCATGTCTAAATTGTTTGGTAAAAACACGTTTGTGTGTTTTTTTTTTTTTACCTTCAGGCTTTCTTTCATCATCTAGATTCTCCTTTTTTTTTTTTTCTTTCTTCAAACTCTAAACTTGGTATTGTTGCTATGGGGCCCCAATCTCTGTGCCTGATTTAGCTATTACCTGGAAGAGGAGCATTCACCAACCATTTGTAGGTGCAAGTTAAGGCCTGTTAGAAAGCTTGGCATCTAAGCTATGATCTCTGAGTAATATCTTCTAGCGTATAGATTTGATCAGATGGAGTGTGTATTTGTGGGAAGAAAGTAGATTGCATTATGTGTGTACCATAGGTTATAATTATTGTAATATCTATTAGGACTTGACCTGCATCCCTGTGGTTCTTCTGCCCATCATGTCATCATTATAAGGTGGCCGCAGCAGCCCCATCGTCTAAGAGAAGGTGCAAGGCTGGTGCATGGTAGAACAATAGTCTGTTACAGGCCATAGTTCTAGTTTAGTTCTTTTGATTTCATCTAGCAGGCTTTCTGGCAGGGTCTCTAACTCAGCTTAGGGAAGACTTACTCATGTTTTTGCAAATCTAAGGAATCATATTTTTTTTTATCTTTTCAGACATAACTTTGAGTGACATTTACTGAAAATAGTGGAAATAAGTTTGTAAAACATTGCCGTAGTGGTTAAAAGTACAGGTTCTAGACTGAGACTTCTTGAATTAGAATCTCATTTCTACTACTCATTGGCTTTCTGAGGAGGTTACTATTTTTGCCTCATGGCACAGACTCGTAAATTAATGAAATACTTGACATAAAGCATGTAGTTCAATGTATAGCATGTTATATGAAGTGTTTTATCAAGTACTCAATAACACTGTGTAGAAAAAGAACAAAAACCTACCAGAAGATTACAAATAAACATGAAGTAAAATATGAATCCATTTATATTATATTACCATTTTTAAGGTAGTGACCAAGAGAGTATTTACTGTCTGATGTGAGGAAAGCCAAGATAGTGCGTAAATGGTTTCAAGTGATAACAGAAAACTAGACTTATTTTCAAAGAAAGCAAAATTCATATTTGCTGTCTTTGTATAGGTTGCTACCCCTCCTCCCACGCCGTTACTGTCTGTGGTTACCCTTGCTGAAATGTGTTATTCTCTAAAGTTACTCTTGCATTCTTTCCCCTCATTGTGTAAGCCCTTTGCATATGTAGTCTTGGGTGATTCTAGGAGAAATATATACTTATTTGATTAAAATAATTCACAATAAAATGTTAATGGCCAATTGGTTTAACTCTCTAAAGGAAGAGCTGTTTTGTTCTAAAGATGAGCTTATGAATTGCAGAAAATTCTTACTTTATGTCATGTTTAAGGAGGATTTGAGAAAATGTATTATAAAAAAGTTTCAAGCATACAAAAAGATGGAGAAAACTATGTAATGAACCCTTCTGTATTCGTTACCCAGATTCTACTCTCTGTTCATTAGTCTTTTCTTTCTTTTCCCTGTATTTTTTTGTGAACTAATAGGAAGGTTTTTAAAATAAGAGGTATAGTTTTTCATTGTCCCTTGCCTAGTCTGCCATTACACCATTGCACTTCTATGCCTGAAGAATAGGGACTGGTAATTTGTCACTGGGAGCTGAAAGGTCTAATCATTGATCCAGGGACAACTGATCTAGGGTTGAGATTTTCTCCTATTTTTCAATGGGGTAGCCGCTAACAGTTAATAAAAAAATTTAGTTGTGACCTGTGTAATATCATTTTGTGTGCTGAAGATTAACCTCAGTTTTAAGCAACATGATGAATAAAGCCCTTTTACTCTTTTATTGTTGTCTACTAATTTTAATAATTTAAAATTGAATTCTAAAAAGTGCAAAGAAGGGGATGAAAAGTGAAAGTGAATTCGCTCAGTCGCGTCCTACTCTTTGCGACCCCGTGGACTGTAGCCCACCAGGCTCCTCCGTTCATGGGGTTCTCCAAGCAAGAATACTAGAGTGGGTTGCCATTTCCTTCTCCAGGGGATCTTCCTAACCCAGGAATCGAACCCACGTCTCCCGCATTGCAGGCAGACGCTTTAACCTCTGAGCCACCAGGGAAGCCCAAAGAAGTGGATAGTATTTATATTATTATCACCCAGAATTAAATATGGTTAATCTCTTGGTGTATTTTCTTTAGTTTGTTTTTAAAGAAGATTCTATTGGTTTTATTAAAAATATCGTTTTGAGGAAATACAGAAAATATGAAAATAAAAAACAGAATAACTAATACTGCTAAATAAAAATGATCAGACACAATACTAGGCAGATATCATTCTTAAGCATTTATATAAATAGACTAGTGAGTGGGTAGCAGATGGATGAATGGACAGATGTAAAGACTTTTATGAAAATGTGGTCACACTGTAAATAGAGATGGGTACATTTTATTTTACTTCATTCTAAAAGACTGAAAAAAAAACAAGTAGAATTAAAGGAGTTGCTGAATCCAAAATCAATGTTTATTTTAATTATTAGAGATAATTTTTGCTAAAAGAGTCTCCTCATGATTTACAAATGGAGGCAGACATTATAAAAAAATTAAGAGATTTCTCATGATGTTTTCTTTTTAAAAGCTACTTGTTTTTAAATGAAATGGTTGGTTTCCTGCTTAGAAAAATAAGGGAGTTATATACTCCTACAATTTCTCCCAAATCTCCGCCACCCACTTCTTAGTTTTCTTATTTTATTACTTTTGCATTGCCTAGGTTTTTAGTATTTATATTCTATTTTATAACCATAATTTCCATAGTCATTTAGCATTTATTCCGTGTATATATAAATGCAGTCATCACTACTGCTTCTTTTACCATTGCTTCTTTTTTTTCTTAGTTTATTTCACTTGCTTTCTTACGTGGCTAAATTTCATTTTGGGGATAATTTCCTCCCAACCCCAAGAAGGGCTTAGATGTCCAGTGTTTGCAGAGTTCTATCATAGTTGAATCTACCTGTCTTTCACCTTAATATCTGAGTGACATCTTTCCTTCGCATAATGTTGTTGGTCATTCAGTCTTCTCTCCAGAACTTTATATGTATTTCCTTGTTGCTGGTCTTTTGTTATTTTTGTTTGGAAGTTTAAGAAAATTCTTTTTCAGGGATGAGAAGATAGTGAAATATAACTAGGGAGAGCTCAGCGGAGGCAATAAGTAACTTTTATTTTAGGGCTGAGCTATCTTTTCTGAGATTTCACAACTTGCCTTATTTATAGTTCAATTCACCTAATTGGGAATGAAGTCAGGGTTTACCATTCATTCAGGAGGATACTTTTTGGGTCATTCCCTAGATTCATTGTGTCGACCTAGAAATATGTTCTAACATCTGTCAGACAGAAATAGTCCTCTTTTTCACTTTTCCTATTTATTCATTGCTTCCTGGTTTCCTTTTCTATTACACTTCAAGCTGAAGATTAAAAAAAAAAAAGATAACAAAACTCGTTCAGTTTACTTCTCTCCAAATTTGAGAATATTATTAACAATTCTTAAAATTTTATTGACTTACCATATCATCTTTGTGTCTTTCCTTAGTCCTTTTAATCTATATTTTCTTCTAGGTACAAAAACATTTATGATTTTTACCTCCATTATCATATATCATATCATATTGTGGCATATCATGCCATACCATATCCATTGTCACTATGAAATGACCCTCCTTATCCCAGTATAATGGTCTTTGCTCTAAACTAAATTTTGTCTTTATTGATACAGCAACTTGGTCTTATCATGGTATATATCTTCCTGTTCTTTTACTCCTATCCTATTGTGTTTATATTTTACATCTTACATGGGTTTCTTATAAGCAACATATAATTGGGTTTCACTTTTTAATCTACTGGCAGTTTTTACCTTTTAATTTTTGTTTTCCATATGCACAATCCATTATCTGTTGCTTTTCTCCCTTTTTACTGCCTTCTTTTGATTGTCTCTTTAAAATTTAAATCTTTGATCTCACATATGTATTATTTAAATAGGCTGTACTGGGTCTTCATTGCAGTGCAGGCTTTTTTCTATTTGAAGTGCCCAGGCTTCTCTTGTTACAGAGCACTGAGTCTAGAGTGTGTGGGCTTCAGCAGTTGCAGTGTGTGGGCTCCGTACTTGTGGCTCGCAGGCTTTGGAGCACAGGCTCGACAGTTGTGGTGCATGGGCTTAGTTGCTCCATGGCATGTGGGGTCTTCCCACATCAGGGATCGAACCCTGTCTCCTATATTGGCAGGCAGACTCTTTACCGTTGAGTCACCAGAGAGGCCCTGGTTGATTACTTTTTATACTTATATTTATCTTCTTTGTTGGGTTATTAGTTATGACCTTCTGTTCATTATTTTAGTGATTGCTTTAGAATTTAATAGTACATTTATATCTTATGATAGTCTACTCCAAGAAATACCATACTACTTCACAATATAGTACAAGAATCTTACAATATATGTCCATCTATACCCTTCCAGAGTTTGTCCTATTGTTAACATACATTTTAATTCTACTTACTTTATAATTTAAGTCTGAATTTTGCAATAAGGAGTTCATGATCTGAGCCACAGTCAGCTCCCAGTCTTGTTTTTGCTGACTTTATAGAGCTTCTCTATCTTTGGCTGCAAAGAATATAAGCAATCTGATTTCAGTATTGACCATCTGGTGATGTCCATGTGTAGAGTAATCTCTTAGATGTTCAAGCTGGATTTAAAAAGGCAGAGGAACCAAAGATCAAATTGCCAACATCCCTTGGATCATAGAAAAAGCAAGAGAGTTCCAGAAAAACATCTACTTCGGCTTTATTGACTATGCCAAAGATTTTGTCTGTGTGAATCACAGCAAAATGGGGAAAATTCTTAAAGAGATGGATATACCAGAACATATTACCTGCCTCCTGAGAAATCTGCATGAAGGTCAAGAAGCAATAGTTATACCCGGGCATGGAACACAGACTGGTTCCAAATTGGGAAAGGAGTACATCAAAGCTGTATATTGCCACCTGGCTTATTTAACTTATACGCAGAGTACCTCATGTGAAATGCAGGGCTGGATGAAGCACAAGCTGGAATCAAGATTGCCAGGAGAAATATCAATAACCTTAGATAGGCAGATGATACCACCCTTATGGCAGAAAGTGAAGAAGAATTAAAGAGCCTCTTGATGAAAGTGAAAGAGAAGAGTAAAATAGCTGGCTTAAAACTCAACATTCAAAAAACAAAGATCATGGCATCCAGTCCCATCACTTCATGGCAAATAGGTGGAGAAACAATGGAAATAGTGACAGGCTTTATTTTCTTGGGTCCCCAAATCACGGCAGATGGTGACTGCAGCCATGAAATTAAAAGACCCTTACTCCTCGGAAGAAAAGCAATGACCAACCTAGACAACATATTAAAAAGCAGAGAGATTACTTTGCTGACAAAGGCCTGTCTAGTCAAAGCTATGATTTCTCCAGTAGTCATGCCTGGATGTGAGAGTTGGACAATAAAGATAGTTGAGTGCCAAAGAATTGATGCTTTTGAACTGTGGTGTTGGAGAAGACTCTTGAGAGTCCCTTGGACTGCAAAGAGGTCAAACCAGTCAAATGTAAAGGAAATCAGTCCTGAATACTCAATGGAAGGACTGATGCTAAAACTCCAATACTTTGGCCACCGATGCAAAGAACTGACTCAGTGGAAAAGACCCTGATGCTGGGAAAAATTGAAGGCAGGAGGAGAAGGGGACGACAGAGGGTGAGATGGTTGGATGGCATCACTGACTTGATGGACATGAGATTGAGTAAGCTCTGGAAGCTGGTGATGGAGAGGGAAGCCTGGTGTGCTGTAGTCCATGGGGTCTCAAAGAATTGGAGATGACTGAGCAACTGAACTGAACTGATTTTATAATGCCTATAATACATTGACTTTTTTGCTTTAAATAATAAATTATATTTGAACAGTATTTAAATGATAAGAAAAAATTAAAATATTTATCCATATAATTGCCATTTCAGGTTCTCTTATTTCGTTTTTGAGAATCTAAATCCCCTTCAAATGTAATTTTCTTTGATTTTTTTTTCTTTTTAAGATTTCTTGTAGTGCACATCTGCTGGTGATGAATTTCTGAGCCTTTGTACATCTGAAAAATTTGTTCTTTAGTCTTTGTTTTGAAAGGTAATTTTGCTGGGTATAGAATTTTCAGTAGATAGCTTCCCCCCCCCCCCCGCCTTTTAGCACTTTTTAAATGTTGCACAGCTGTCTTTTGGCCTGCACTGTTTCAATAAGAAATCATCTGTCACCTTTTGTTCTTATATATATAATATCTCAATTTTTCTGGGTGAATTTATTGATTTAAAGCAATTTGATTGTGATATACCTTATAGTTTTCTTCATATTTCTTGTGTTTGAAATTCATTGGGCTTCTTAAATCTGTAGGTTTAGTTTAAAAAAAAAAAGAAAATTTTCAGCTATTATATTTTCAATATTCTTTTTGTTCCTTTCTTCTTGCCTTTAGGTACTTTAACTAGAGATACATTAGGCCATTTGAAATTGATTCATAGCACACTGATTCTATTTTCATTTTCTTCTGCCTTTTTTGTCATTATATTTATTATAGGTAGTCTGTATTGCTCTGTCACCAAAGTTACTAATTTTTTTTATTCTGCAATATTTAATTGGCCTTTAATACCATCCAATGTATTTTTTAATTCAGACATATTTGTTTTCATCTTTAGTAGTTTGACTCTTTTATTTGTTCATATATTTTCTGTATGTCTATTTAACCTTTAAAATTTTTCCACTAGCTTATTGACCATACAGACAGAGTTTTAACAACAGTTTTAATGTCTTTATCTACTAATTTTAACATCTAAATCATTTTAATTCAGTTGACTGATTTTTCTTCTCTCTAGGGTCACATTTTCCTGCTACTTTGCATACGTGTATTTTTTAATTGGATAATTAGGTTCAGTGAATTTTAATTTGGGGGTTATTCCTATAAAGATTGCTGAGCTTTGTTCTGGACTGTTAAGTTACTTGGAAACAATTTGACCTTTTATAAAGTCTCATTTTAAGCATTGTAAAACAGGATCAGTTCAATTCAGTTCAGTTCAGTCGCTCAGTCGTGTCCTACTCTTTGCAACCCCATGAATCGCAGCACGCCAGGCCTCCCTGTCCATCACCATCTCCCGGAGTTCACTCAGACTCACGTCCATCGAGGTGGTGATGCCATCCAGCCTTCTCATCCTCTGTCATCCCCTTTTCCTCCTGCCCCCAATCCCTCCCAGCATCAGAGTCTTTTCCAATGAGTCAACTCTTCGCATGAGGTGGCCAAAGTACTGGAGTTTCAGCTTTAGCATCATTCCTTCCAAAGAACACCCAGGGCTGTTTTCCTTTAGAATGGACTGGTTGGATCTCTTTGCAGTCCAAGGGACTCTCAAGAGTCTTCTCCAACACCACAGTTCAAAAGCATCAATTCTTCGGCACTCAGCTTTCTTCACAGTCCAACTCTCGCATCCATACATGACCACAGGAAAAACTATAGCCTTGACTAGACGGACATTTGTTGGCAAAGTAATGTCTCTGCTTTTGAATATCCTACCTAGGTTGGTCATAACTTTTCTTCCAAGGAGTAACTGTCTTTTAATTTCATGGCTGCAATCACCATCTGCAGTGATTTTGGAGCCCCCCAAAATAAAGTCTGACACTGTTTCCACTGTTTCCCCATCTATTTTCCATGAAGTGATGGGACCGGATGCCATGATCTTCATTTTCTGAATGTTGAGCTTTAAGCCAACTTTTTCACTCTCCTCTTTCACTTTCATCAAGAGGTTTTTTACTTCCTCTTCACTTTCTGCCATAAGGGTGGTGTCATCTGCGTATCTGAGGTTATTGATGTTTCTCCCGGCGATCTTGATTCCAGCTCATGCTTCTTCCAGCCCAGTGTTTCTCACGATGTACTCTGCATATAAGTTAAATAAGCAGGGTGACAATACACAGCCTTGATGTACTCCTTTTCCTATTTGGAATCAGTCCGTTGTTCCATTTCCAGTTCTAACTGTTGCTTCCTGACCTGCATATAACAGGATAAAGAAGCATTAATCTAGTGCTTATTTTAACCCATAAATGAGGCCAAAAAACTTTCTGAGTATTCTACATGATGCCCCATGAATTATGATGCTTTCTACTTTGGCTAGTGAAGATAGAAATTGTTCTTAGGCCTTTATGAACTACTGGGGTAGGGGAAAGGGGGCAGTCTGCAGATATCTAGGTTTCTCTTTTTGTGCAACTTCCTCTTCTCCAGTACTCTGCATTGTGAATTCTAGCTACCTTTGTTCATTCAGTCGCCCAGTCGTGTCCAGTTCTTTGCAACCCCGTGGAGTGCAACATGCCAGGCCTCCCTGTCCCTCATCATCTGCTGAAGTTTGCCCAAGTTCATGTCCAAAATTGCATCGGTGATGCCATCCAGCCATCTCATCCTCTGATGCTCTCTTTTCCTTCTGCTCTCAATCTTCCCCAGCATCAGGGACTTTTCCAATAAGTTGGCTATTCCCATCAGATGACCAAAATACTGGAGCTTCAGCTTCAGCATCAGTCCATCCAATGAGTATTCAGAGTTTATTTCCTTAAGATTGACTGGTTTGATCTCCTTGCTATCCAAGGGACTTTCAGGAGTCTTCTCTAGCACCACATTCAAAGGTATCAATTCTTTAGCACTCTGCTTTCTTTATGGTCCAGGTCTCACAACCATACATGACCACTGGGAAGACCATAGCTTTGACTATACAGATCTTTTTTGGCAGAGTAATGTCTCTGCTTTTCAACACTCTGTGTAGGTTTGTCATAGCTTTCCTGCCAAGAAACAAACATCTTCTGATTTCATGGCTACAGTCACCATCTGCAGTGATTTTAGAGTCCAAGAAGAGGAAATCTGTCACTGCTTCCACCTTTTCCCCTTCTATTTGCCATGAAGTAATGGGGGTGGATGCCATGATCTTAGTTTTTATTAAATATTTAGTTTTAAGCTGGCTTGTTGACTCTCCTCCTTCACCCTCATCAAGAGCCTCTTAGTTCCTCTTCACTTTCTGCCATTAGAGTGATATCGTCTGCATATCTGAGGTTGTTGATGTTTCTCCCACCTATCTTGATTCCAGCTTGTAACTCATCCAGCCCAGCATTTCTCATGATGTGCTCAGCATATAGGTAAAATGAACAGGATGACTGCAGACAGCCTTGCTGTACTCCTTTCTCAATCTTGAACCTATCAGTTGTTCTATACAGGGTTCTAACAGTTGCTTCTTGAGCTACATACAGGTTTCTCAGGAGACAGGTAAAATGGTCTGTATTACAATCTCTTTAAGTGTTTTCCACAGTTTGTTATATTCCCTCTATGATCCAGCAAATTTTGGCAATCTGTTCTCTTTTTCCTCTGCCTTTTCTAAACCGAGCTTGGACATCTGGAAGTTTTTGGTTTGCATAATACTGAAGCCTAGCATACAAGATTTTAAGCATGATCTTACTAGCATGGGAGATGAATAAAATTATCTGATGGTTAGAACATTTTTTAGTACTACTCTTCTTGGGAATTGGGATGAGGATTGACCTTTTCCAGTCCTATGGCCACTGCTGGGCCTTCCAGATTTGCTGACATATTGAATGCAAACCCTTGATGGCATCATCCTTTGGGTTTTGAATAGCTCTACTGAAATTCCATCAAATCCACTAGCTTTATTAGCAGCAATGCTTCCTAAGACCCAGTCAACTTCATATTCTAGAATGTCTGACTGTAGGTGGCTGAACACACCATCATAGTAATGCAGTTCATTAAGATTTGTTTTGTACAGGTCTTCTGTGTATCTTTCTATCTCTTCTTGATCTCCTCAGTGTCTTCTAGGTCCCTACCTTTTATGTCCTTTACTGTGCCCATCTTTGGGCAAAACGTTCCCTTGATATCTCCAGTTTTCCTGAAGAGATCTCTAGTTTTTACTCTTCGGTTTTTTCTTCTAGTTTTATGCACTGTTCATTGAAGAAGGCCTTCTTGTCTCTCCTTACTATTCTTTGGAACTCTGTGTTTAGTTGGCTGTACCTTTCCCTTTCTCCCTTGCTTTTTGTTTCTCTTCTTTCTTCACCTATTTGTAAAGCCTCCTCAGATAACCACTTTGCCTTCTTGCTTTTCTTTTTTTTGGGGGGCGATGGTTTTGTTCACTACCTCCATTGTAGTTCTTTGGGCACATTGTTTATTAGATCTAATCCCATGAATATATTTGTTACCTCCACTGCATATCCATAGGGTATTTGATTTAAGTTGTAGTTGGCTGGCCTAGTGGTTTTCCCCACTTTCTTTAGTTTAAGCCTGAATTTTGCTGTGAGAAGCTGATGATCTGAGCTGCAATCAGCTTCAGGTTTTGTTTATGCTGACTATATACAGCTTCTCCATCTTTGGCTACAAAGAATATAATTAATTTAATATTGGTATTGACCATTTGGTGATGTCCATATGTAAAGTCATCTCCTGTGTTGTTGAAAAAGGGTGTTTTGCTATGACCAGTGCATTCTCTTGGCAGAATTCAGTTAGCCTTTGCCCTGCTCCATTTTATTCTCTGAGGCCAAACTTGCCTGTTACTCCAGTTATCTCTTGACTTCCTACTTTTGCATTCCAATCCACAGTGATGAATAGAATATCTTTTAAGAGGTGTTAGTTCTAGGAGGTCTTCTAGGTCTTCATAGAACTCAAGCTTCTTTGGCATCAGTGGTAGGGGCATATACTTGAATTACTATGATACTGAATGGCTTGCCTTGGAGATGAACCAAGATCATCCTGTCATTTTTGAGGTCACACCCAAGTACTGTATTTTGAACTCTTTTGTTGATTATGAGGGCTACTCCATTTCTTCTATGGGGTTCTTGTCCACAGTAGTAGATATAATGGTCATCTGAATTGAATTCACCCACTCCCATCCATTAAAAAAATTTTTTTTTAATTTTTATTTTTACTTTATTTTACTTTACAGTACTGTATTGGTTCACTGATTCCAAAGATGTCAATATTTATTCTTAACATCTCCTGCTTGACCTCGTCCAATTTACCTTGAGACTATAGACTCAAGTTACCTTGAAACTAACTTAGTCTTCCTGAACTTTCAGTTTTAGCTCCTCAACCCAGGAAAGTAGCTAGAGTCTTCTCCCTGTACGTAGCCTGGAAACTGTTTCCAGGCTGTAAACTGGAACAGTAGTAGGACTCATGTTTCCTGTATCTCAAAAGATACTGTCCTTTGTTGTCAGATGTCCAATATCTTAAAAACTGCTATTCCATAATTTTTTTAAATTTAGTGTTAGGAAGGCAAATCCAACTTCTATTACCTTATTTTGGGCAATAATACAGTCTAAAACTATACTGATGGGCAATGGGAAGTCATTGCCCAGTTGGCATAAAGTTTCAGTTATGCAAGTTGAATTAGTTCTAGAGATCTACTGTGGAGCCTAGTGTCTATAGTCACCAATACTGTATTGTACACTTAAAAATTTTAAAGGATAGATCTCATATTCAATGTTTTTATAACAACAACAACAAAAATCCAAACTAAACCACATAGAGACACAAAGAAACTTTTACAGGTGATGGATATACCTATTACCTTTGATTGTGGTAATGGTTCCATAGATATATGCATATGTCCAAGCTAATCAAGTTATGTACATTAAATATATATAGTATATACCAATTATACTCAATAAAACTTTTATTAAAGATGAAGAAATAGAAAAAACTATATTAAGATTAAAATTACCACATATCAATTTGTTGAAAATTAAAAACGTGAGACATATTCTTTTGGCAAGGTAATGAA
Organism: Capra hircus; assembly: GCF_001704415.2. Lineage (NCBI taxonomy): Eukaryota > Metazoa > Chordata > Mammalia > Artiodactyla > Bovidae > Capra > Capra hircus. The sequence goes on along the minus strand of NC_030822.1, from coordinate 46,145,949 downwards.
GAAACAGGCACTTTCAGTTTATAGGGAATGCAAATTGATACAACTCTTTTGGAAGAGAATTTCACAATACCTATCAAAGTTACATGTGCGCTTTTTTTGACCTGGCAGTATCAGTTCTAGGAATTTACTCTGAGGATACACCTCCAACAATATGAAAAACAAATATGCACAAAGCTATTTGCTTCAGCATCATGTACAATTAGAAACAACCTAAATATTCATACATAGGAAAATGACTGAATAAGCTATGCTATATAGTATACAATAGAGTGCTAGTAGCTATAAAAATGATTGAGGAAGGGATCTGTAATCTGATAAGAAATGATTTCCAAAATATATTGCTGGATGTGCAACATCATTTATAGAATGCCACTTTTTAATATAGAAAGGAAGTGAAATGAGAAAATATACACTTATCTGCTTGATTGTGCAGAAATAAACAGAGGAAAGGTAAACCAGAAACTACCGAGACTGGTTCCTTAGAGATGATGGGTAGAAGTAGAGTGAAAAGATAATGAGTATGAGGTATATGGGACAGGGATGGGGGTAACACTTCTCTGAGTATCATTTTGTGTAGCTGTGACTTTTAGAACCATGTTACTTTTCCTCATACTAAACAAACAAGAATGGGAGAACAAAATGAATACAAACAGAAATAAAGGAATTTAACTGTATTTCAAATAAATGCATAATCACACTGAAAATGTATGGGATGGTGGGTGAGTAGAACTAATGTAAATACCTTTGAAACACAGTATTTTGACTGTTTTCTAAGGCTAAAGAATAAAAAGGTTGATGACAAATGTGCCCTGCTTAGTAAGCGTATCTCTCAAAGTAGTGTAGGTTAGCAATTCTGAAAATAACTTTAGTTTAGGATTGAACAAATAAAAGAAATGCATTTTGGATAATGGGTATTAGGTTTTTGCTTTGGGAGAAGAAGGTTGTAAATATGGTGAGGGCAAAGGCTAGAATAGTTCCTAGTGTGTTAGATTGGAACTGAAGGTATCATTATGAACTTGTGATCTTTAAGATATATACCCCCATACATTGCATCCATTTCTATCTCTAAATCTTTGTTGATATAAATACTACTAACAGAGGTGTGTATATATGTATGCATACATAAATGTATTGCCTAGCTCATAGTCTTCTGAGAGTCAGTGAACACCCCAAACATTCAAAGGGTTTAATACCAGTAAGCACACCTAGCAACAAATCTTGTTTCTTAAATACCCATTTTCCAGTAAAAGGAAATGATGCTTCTTAGAAAAATTACCAATTTCAGATGTGGGCAGGGAACATGCCAGATGAAACTGGAACTATCTTGTGATGTTATAAAAGAGTAAAGTGCTCAAAAAAATGTTGGAGACATGTCTAAAGGACACAGGAGTAAATGTGGGAGAAGCTCTTACTGGCCAAATCTGGGATAATGTAACAAAAAATAATAAATATAATAAAAAATATTATATATAAATATTTAAGGATAGTTATGGAATATGTAATAATAACTAATTATATAAGCCTCAGGTTCATCCTGAGGTATATAAATGAATAAATTTGTTGGACTGAGAGAAAGCTGTTATAGCATAATTTCAGCTATAGTAAATGTAGAAGTGACAAAATTCATAAAACATCATTTGGCAACTATCACAGCAATAGTTGCTTCAAGCAAAAATCACCAGGGAATACTAAAATTAGTGGCCAAAATTTTTTATAGGAAGCAGGGTATTTGTGAAATATCAGAGTATCTCTCCACAACTTATTTATCATTTACAAAAGGTAAAATAGTAACTTTACAATGGAAGAACATGAGAGACACCATATTAACCAAGTAGTTAAATCAGTAATAGACCAAGTCAACATCACATAGCTTCTAATATAATGCATTGAATTCACAATATGATTTCTGTTGTATCTGGCCAATGATGTATAATCTGACTCTGAAAAAAAAAATCCCATGAAATAACTGGCCAAGGTTATAAAATACAAAGAAAGACTAAGGAGCAGTTCCAGCTTAAAGAAGCCTAAAGTCACCTAGTCCTGCAGTTCTCTTCTGATAGTCTGCAGTTTCTGGAAATCCCAAGTGTTCAGTGGCTGTTATTTGAAGACTTTAAGGAAACACATTTCCAGGTGCTCATGGACCATCCCTTCTTTCATATTTGACAAGCAGCTTACCTGAAGGATGCTATCCAGTGGCTCACAATAGTTTCTTGCAGAACTTTAAAATAGGAAGCAAAGAATCTTTTCACTATCTCTAGTATAACTCAACCTGTAATCAGAAAGTAATTCTTGGAAATTTTGCTTTGGTCAATAAGGCAATGAGTTAGGGCTCAGTTAGTACTGTGAGCCAGAAGAATTTACATCTTGGAGGATCTGTTGGCCCTTGGAAAACTACAAATCAGGATAAAATCATGGTTGTTCTTAGTCATTTTAACTTTTGTTGGAGACTTTTAAAGTTTAGAGGTCATAAACATCATAGTTATTTTTTACTGTTGTCTTTTATGGAATCCACTTGAAACAAACACCCAATCATCATATGATTTTCTTGTAAATGTTCAAGTTTTACTTTTTAAGAACATCTTACAAAGACTAAAGCAGGGGAGTATGAGCAAGAAAAATCACCTGTCAGGGGATAAATTGACAACACCTGTGTGATTTTTGAGACTACAGTAGAGTTAGAGAGTTAGCAACTAGTTGAAATAGATCTTCTGGGTATGGAACTTCAGCCTAGACCATGCAATTTTCTTTCTCAGCAACTGATTATTTTTCCATTCACTCTCTTATATCAGGCTCAAGAAAGACTTAATTAGTCTCTGCATTTTGATCTTAATGCATCATTGATCTGACAGTAGGATGTTACCATAGTTTTTCTTCCTATGGTGAATCACAAGGGCAACTTATCAGAATAAAGGCAATAGCTGTATATTCGAGCACCTGTATGTAAAATAAAACTTCATGTGTAAGAAGTACTATGTTCCCTGGCAAGTGTAACTACTCTAAAGAATGTACAGCTATAGATACTTGTTACAGTTTATTGATATAAGTGTATAGCTCTCTTCTTTAAACATACACTTTTGTTTATAGCTATGACCTTACAGTCTGAGATGTTGCCTCTTTACTTTCAAAGAGTACACTTTTAGACTGGCTTCGTTATTGTTGTTTAGTTATGCTGCCTTTCAGCTTAGGCTTCAGACATTCTATTTTCTACTCATCTTGGTGGTAATTGTCTCCCTTAATTCAGCTCAGTATCTGGCTTATGTGTTTATATATTTTCCCACTTTTTTCTTTTTAAAATTGGGACATGTGCATGCATGCTCAGTTGCTTCAGTCATGTCTGACTCTTTGCGACTCTATGGACTGTATTTTGCCAAGATCCTCTGACCATGAGATTCTCCAGGCAGGAATACTGGAGTGGGTTGCCATAACCTCCTCCAGGGGATCTTCCCAACCCAGGGATCGAACCTGTGTTTCCTGGGGCTCCTGCATTACAGGTCGATTCTTTACGCTGAGCTGCCAGGAAAGTCCCAAATTGGGATATAGTTGACATATAACATAGTGTAAATTCATGAGGTTCAACTGGTTGATTTTATATATTTGTGTATTACAATATGATTACCATCAAAGCATTAACTAACACCTCTACTATGTCACATAATGATCATTGTGTGGTTGTGTGTGTGTGAGTAGTAAGAGCAATTAAGATCCAGTCTCTTAGCAACTTTGAAGTTTATAATATAGTACTGTTGATTGTAATTACTAAGCTGCAACTTAGATTTCTAGAATTTATCTACTAGTGTCAAATTTTGTTTGGACCAAAGATGTACATAATCTTTGAATACTGAGAACTGACTGATTTTTCACAACTTCATTGTTTATTAGCATGACTTGCCATTTTATTGTGTAGGGCCCAAACTTGTAAACATATGCACCATTATCAGCTGCCAGTTTAGTTCATAGCTGGATTCCCTCTGATACCACTAATTGTCTAATTTGAAAAGAAGATAGAGGGGCACATGAAGTTCAACTTTAAGCTGTGCAGGAACTGTTGAAAGAGCCTTTGTGCTCTGTGCAATCAAGAGAACTGGTCAGTGTTTGGACATTTTTACAGAACAATACTTAGTTGAAAATTTGCTATCATTTTTCCTGTTCCCTCTCCAAATAATAAGAAAGGGCAGCATATTTAGGTTTTAATTTTGCTTTTTTGGCTACAACATTTTTTTCCTTTGCAAAAGAATAATTTTAGCTTTTATTCTTCTTTCACTCAAAATGCAAATGTTGAAAATAAGGCAAGGTTAAAAATGATAAAGAATTTGTGTTTAGGAGGAAGTTTTCAAAATGCTGATGATTACCTAATTTACTCACCTTGCTTTGAGAAAAATGATTCTAATAAGATTTAATGTCCTTAACCATCCTGCTTTGAATTTATAAGCTGACTATCATTCATCTGTAGGTCACTTTTTTATATGAAGGGCAACATTCCATTATTAAGAAAAATTACACAAAACTCTAGGATTGAGAGTGGAACTCCACAAGGAGAATTTCCTGTTGGAGTGAATGACTTACAATTTCCTGGACCTGCCACCTTAAATTGCATCTTCTGCTACAGTTTTCTTGGATCTCTGCTACCTCTCCTACGAGCACTACTGGTACACTGGACATTAGGAATCAGTGATTCCCTTTAAAATGTTTTCTTTGGTGCTTTAAGCATAGCCATTCTAATATATTTTAAAAGAATCAAAATCTATGGCAGAACAAAACAAATATCTACAGAGAAAAAAAAAAAGCATAGTATTAAAACTAAGTGCACAAAAGACTGTTTGCTTGTCCTATGGATCCCAGTAAGAGTTACTGCACCGTAAATCCTCTCATCATTCATTTTCACTGATTTTACATGATTTTAGTTTAGTGTCTACTGTGATCCAATAAGGAGCTCATGATTTGAGCCACAGTCAGCTCCTGGTCTTTTTTTTGTTGACTGTATAGAGCTTCTCCATCTTTGGCTGCAAAGAATATAATCAATCTGATTTTGGTGTTGACCATCTGGTGATGTCCATGTGTAGAGCCTTCTCTTGTGTTGTTGGAAGAGGGTGTTTGCTATGACCAGTGCATTTTCTTGGCAAAACTCTATTAGTCTTTGCCCTGCTTCATTCCGTATTCTAAGTCCAGATTTGCCTGTTACTCCAGGTGTTTCTTGACTTCCTACTTTTGCATTCCAGTCCCCTATAATGAAAAGGACATCTTTTTTGGATGTTAGTTCTAAAAGGTCTTGTAGGTCTTCATAGAATAGTTCAACTCCAGCTTCTTCAGCGTTACTGGTTGGGGCATAGACTTGGATCACTGTGATATTGAATGGTTTGCCTTGGAAACGAACAGAGATAACTTCTATTGTTTTTGAGATTGCATCCAAGTACTGCATTTTGGACTCTTTTGTTGACCATGATGGCTACTCCATTTCTTCTAAGGGATTCCTGTCCACAGTAATAGATATAATGGTCATCTGAGTTAAATTCACCCATTCCAGTCCATTTTAGTTGGCTGATTCCTAGAATGTCAACGTTCACTCTTGCCATCTCTTGTTTGACCACTTCCAATTTGCCTTGATTCATGCACCTGACATTCTCTTTACAGCATTGGACCTTGCTTCTATCACCAGTCACATCCACAACTGGGTATTGTTTTTGCTTTGGCTCCATCCCTTCATTCTTTCTGGAGAAAGCAGGGAAAACCACTAGACCATTAAGGTGTGACCTAAACCAAATTCCTTATGATAATATAGTGGAAGTGAGAAATAGATTTAAGGGACTAGATCTTATAGATAGAGTGCCTGATGAACTATGGCCAGAGGTTTGTGACATTGTACAAGAGACAGGGATCAAGACTATCCCCATGGAAAATAAATGCAAAGAAGCAAAATGGCTGTCTGAGGAGACCTTACAAATAGCTGTGAAAAGAAGAGAAGCAAAAAGAAAAGGAGAAAAGGAAAGATGTAAGCATCTGAATGCAGAGTTCCAAAGAATAGCAAGAAGAGATAAGAAAGCCTTCCTCAGCGATCAATGCAAAGAAATAGAGGAAAACAACAGAATGGGAAAGACTAGAGATCTCAAGAAAATTAGAGACACCAAGGGAACATTTCATGCAAAGATGGGCTCGAAAAAGGACAGAAATGGTATGGACCTAACAGAAGCAGAAGATATTAAGAAGAGGTGGCAAGAATACATGGAAGACTGTACAAAAAGATCTTCACGACCCAGATAATCACGATGGTGTGATCACTCACCTAGAGCCAGACATTCTAGAATGTGAAGTCAAGTGGGCCTTAGAAAGCATCACTACGAACAAAGCTAGTGGAGGTGATGGAATTCCAGTGGAGCTATTTCAAATCCTGAAAGATGATGCTGTGAAAGTGCTGCACTCAATATACCAGCAAATCTGGAAAACTCAGCAGTGGCCGCAGGCCTGGAAAAGGTCAGTTTTCATTCCAATCCCAAAGAAAGGCAATGTCAAAGAATGCTCAAACTACTGCACAATTGCACTCAACTCACACGCTAGTAAAGTAATACTCAAAATTCTCCAAGCCAGGCTTCAGCAATATGTGAACCGTGAACTTCCAGATGTTTAAGCTGGTTTTAGAAAAGGCAGAGGAACCAGAGATCAAATTGCCAACATCTGCTGGATCATGGAAAGAGCAAGAGAGCTCCAGAAAAACATCTATTTCTGCTTTATTGTCTATGACAAGGCTGTGGACTGTGTGGATGACAATAAACTGTGAAAAATTCTGAAAGAGAGGGGCATACCAGACCACCTGACCTGTCTCTTGAGAAACCTGTATGCAGGGCAGGAAAAAACAGTTATAACTGGACATGGAACAACAGACTGGTTCCAAATAGGAAACGGAGTACATCAAGGCTGTATATTGTCACCCTGTTTATTCAACTTCTATGCAGAGTACATCATGAGAAACGCTGGGCTGGAAGAAGCACAAGCTGGAATCAAGATTGCCAGGAGAAATATCAATAACCTCAGATATGCAGATGACACCACCCTTATGGCAGAAAGTGAAGAGGAGCTAAAAAGCCTCTTGATGAAAGTGAAAGAGGAGAGGGAAAAAGTTGGCTTAAAGCTCAACATTCAGAAAACGAAGATCTTGGCATCTGGTCCCATCACTTCATGGGAAATAGATGGGGAAATAGTGGAAACAGTGTCAGACTTTATATTTTTGGGCTCCAAAATCACTGCAGATGGTGACTGTAGCCATGAAATTAAAAGACGCTTACTCCTTGGAGGGAAAGTTATGACCAACCTAGATAGCATATGAAAAACAGGGACATTACTTTGCCAACAAAGGTCCGTCTAGTCAAGGCTATGGTTTTTCCAGTGGTCGTGTATGAATGTGAGAGTTGGACTGTGAAGAAGGCTGAGCTCCGAAGAATTGATGCTTTTGCACTGTGGTGTTGGAGAAGGCTCTTGAGAGTCCCTTGGACTGCAAGGAGACCCAACCAGTCCATTCTGAAGGAGATCATCCCCGGGATTTCTTCGGAAGGAATGGTGCTAAAGCTGAAACTCCAGTACTTTGGCCACCTCATGCAAAGAGTTGACTCATTGGAAAAGACTCTGATGCTGGGAGGGATTGGGGACAGAAGGAGAAGGGGAAGACAAAGGATGAGATGGCTGGATGGCATCACTGACTCGATGGACTTGAGTCTGAGTGAACTCTGGGAGTTGGTGATGGACAGGGAGGCCTGGCGTGATGCGATTCATGGGGTCACAAAGAGTCGGACACGACTGCGCGACTGAACTGAACTGAACTGATGATCCAATGGCTATGCGAGACACAAAGAATATGCGAGTGAACAGAGTAGATGTGTTTCTTGGCCTCTTGGAACTTATAGTCTTTTAGAGAGCATTGATGATGAAGTAATTACAATAAAATATGGTGAAAATCATGACAGGCATTTTAAGATTCCAATTGTCTTTTTAGGCTTTCCTGAGGAAATGACTGTTAAATTATCACTGAATGAATGGAGGTTGGTGGATATAGAAGAAAGTGGTGGAATGTTTCAGGCAGGCTGAAGAGCACATGTAAACGTACAGGGAAGAGAGAATTTAGCAGGTTGTTTCTTGTGCATTGTGGGAACTGATTTTCTTTATGGAGTAGAAAGAAAAGAGTAGAGAATGCTGAAAAGAAGAGTTGGAGAGGTAAGTGGGTTCCAGAACATGGAAGACCTTTAAGCCATTTTAGGAGATGTAGACATTTATCTCAGAGTAAATGTTTGGAGAATTTGAAATCAAATCTTGGGGAAATTTTGTACCTTTCCTGGATTCCTTTGTTCCAACTTCTACAGTTACTTGTCTTCTCATAATAATAATTATTATAATAATCCACATGATTACGTGGAAGGTGTCATTTTACTTTTAGCTGCAGAAACTAGACAATTTGTCCCTTTTACTGGACCAAGAGAAAGGTAATATATGTATTTTTCAGACCAGGATCTAATAATTTTATTTCCGTTTCTGTTCTGAAGTGCCTGGCTTCTCCATAGCCAAAGGACCTCTTTTCTGGCTTAAGCAGTAGTTGTGTTCATCTCTGCAGTAGTCTGTGGAAACCTGAAAGTGAAAGTGAAAGTTGTTCAGTCATGTCTGACTCTTTGCAACCCAATGGATGTACAGTCCATGGAATTCTCCAGGCCAGAATACTGGAGTGGGTAGCCCTTCCCTTCTCCAAGGGATCTTTCCAACCCAGGGATCAAACCCAGGTCTCCCACATTGCAGGCAGATTCTTTACCAACTGAGCCACCAGAAAGAAATATTGCACCTCAGCAAGTGGGATATTCCCTTTACAAAATGTTATTCATTTCCATTTTACAATATAATGAATAGACTTATGCCTCAATATATTATAATAATTCTTTATTTTTACTTTTTCTGCAAGAAGTATAACATACATGTGGTAAAATGTATGAGCTAAAGTATACCACTTGGTAAATTTTTATATAGTTATATACTAATGTAACCTCCATCCATAGCATGATATAGAACATTTCCAATATTCCAGAAGATTCCCTCAATCCCTCTCACAATCATAACCTCTGAAAGATAATCACTATCCTCTTATCACCAGAAATTAATTTCATCTGTTCTTGTTCTTCATGCATATAAATTTTAGAATTACTTGTTAATTTCTACAAAAAATTTCTGAGATTTAAATCTGGATTTCAGTATATCTATAGATCAATTTGGGAATAATTTACATCTTAAAAATTTTGAGACTTCCAATGCATTTACAAAATATATCCTTCCATTATTGTATTAAATTTTATTGTATTAAAATTTACTTTCATAATCATTTGAAGGGTTTTTTCCCTATGTATGTGTGTAGAAATCCTATACATTTTATAGATTTATTGTTTTTTGCATATATGTAGAATATATTTTAATGTAAATCTCATATCCAGAAATCTCATTAAATATACTTATTCATTTAATAATTTATTTTAGGCTTTACCTTTTTTTCAATTACATCATCAATTGTATAGTTTCCAGTTGTGCTATCAGTTGGTGAATTATAAATTTTGTTTCTTATTTTCTACTATATGTACTCTATTTAGTTAATAAAATTTACTTTTAAAAGAAGTTTTAGGTTCACAGCAAAATTAAAGTGGAAAGTACAGAGAATACTCATATATCTCTGTCCTACACACACAACTTCCTGCTATTAGTGTCCCAGCAGTATGTTTTTTAAATTGAACCTATATCATCATCCAAAGTCCATAGTTTGCATTAGGATTCATTTGTGATATTGAACATTCACTGGATTTGACAAATATGTAGTGACATCAATTCATCTTTGTAGTTTCATACATAATAATTTCATTGCCTTGATAATCCTCTGTACTCTGTCTATTCATCCTTCATTACCCCTTAACCCTTGGCAACTACTAACTTCTTAAAATTCCATAGTGTTTTCCTTTTCCAGAATGTCATAAAATTGGAAAAATACACCATGCAGACTTTTCAGATTGGCTTCTTTCAATTAATAATATACATTTAAGTTTCTTCCATGTCTTTTCATGACTTTGGATCTCAGTCTTTTTTTATTGCTGAATAATGTTCCATTTTCTGGATGTACCACAGTTTGTTCACTCATCTACTGAAGGACATATTGGTTTCTTCCACATTTTAGCAGTTATGAATAAGGCTGTTATAAACAACCATGTTCAAGATATACTGCAAACATATGTTTTCATATGGTATTGACGTTTAAGTCAGCACTAAGGAATGCAATTGCTGGGGCATATGTTAAGAGTATGTTTGGTTCTGTAAGAAACCACCAAATTGTGTTCCAAAAAGCCTTATCATTATGCATTCACAATGGCAAAGTATGTAAGTTCTTGTTGCTCTGTTTCCTCTGTGGCTTTTGGTGTTATTGGGTGTTTGGATTTTGGCCACTCTTTTTCCCTTAAATTGAGATATAATTGACATAAAACAATATATTAGTTTAAGATTACAACATAATGATTTGATGTTTGTATATGTTTTGAAATGATTACCACAGTGTCTAGTTAATATCCATCATCATTCTCAGTTACAAAATTTTTCTGTGTGGTGAAAACTTAGCAACTTTCAAATACAGTATTATTAACTATGCAAACATTATGTTGTGCGTTGCATCCCCAAGACTTAATGTATTTTATAACCGAAAGTTTTTACCTTTTGAAAGTTTGTAGTCATTTTGTCCACACTCTACCCTCTGCTGCTGGCAGCCACCAATCTTTTCTCTATATATGTGACCTCAGTTTGTTTATTTTTTGATTGTTTTTAAGATTCCACATATAAGTGAGACAACAGAGTTTCTTTCTTTCACATATTTCATTTAGCCTAACACCTTTAAAGTCCATCCATGTTGTTACAAATGGCAAGATTTCTTTCTTTTTTTATGACTGAATAATAATCCATAAAACATACACACATGTATATATTATTGTATATATGTGAATATATACACACAAACATATGTAATTATATACATATATGTATATAATCTATCTCACATTTTCTTTATTCCTCTATTTTTGGAGTTGCTTTTGTGTCTTGGCTATTGAAAATATGCTCCAGTGAACATGGGAATGCATTGATTTTGGTCATTCTTGTAAGTATATAGTGGTATTTCTTTGTATGTTAATTTGCAGTTTCCTATAACATATGCAGTCCCTTGGACTGCAAGGAGATCCAACCAGTCCATTCTAAAGGAGATCAGTCCTGGGTGTTCTTTGGAAGGAATGATGCTAAAGCTGAAACTCCAGTACTTTGGCCACCTCATTCGAAGAGTTGACTCACTGGAAAAGACTCTGATGCTGGGAGGGATTGGGGGTAGGAGCAAAAGGGGATGACAGAGGATGAGATGGCTGGGTGGCATCACTAACTCGATGGACGTGAGTTTGAGTGAACTCCAGGAGTTGGTAATGGACAGGGAGGCCTGGTGTGCTGCAATTCATGGGGTCACAAAGAGTTGGACACAACTGAGCGACCGAACTGAACTGAACTGAACTGAACTGATAACATGATGAGCTTGGCAGGCTATAGTACCTGGGGCTGTAAAGAGTTGGACACAACTTTGCAACTGTGCACAGCATAGCAGTACTAAGCCCCATATACATTCACTGGTGATTCTATCAAATTTAATATTTATTTATGATAAAAATTCTTAGCAAACTTAGAATAGAGGGGAACTTCCTCAATTATATATATTTTAAAAACCTATCCAAAAAAAGGACTATCCCTCCATTTAGTCTCTGATGTTTCCCATCAGAGTTTTGTAGTCTAATTTTTTGTGATGCTAAATGCAGTGTTTTTCATTTCAAATTCCACTCCTTCATTGTTTGTATATAGGTCCAATGAAATTTCAATCAAAAGCCCAGGAGAATGACAGAATGTTTAATTTTCTACTGTTGGATGAAGTAGTCTATAGATGTCAATTATATCCAGTTGAATGATAGAGCTGTTGAGTTCAATTGTATACTTACTGATTTTCTGCTGTTGGAATTGTCCATTTCTGATAGAAAGGTGTTGAGGTCTCCAGTTGTAATAATGATTTATTGCTTCTTGCAGTGTCAGTTTTTGCCTCATGTATTTGACACTCTGCTGTTAGGCATGTGCACATTAAGGATTGTTCTGTCTTCTTGAAGTATTGGTCCCTTTACCACTGTGTAATGCCCCTTTTTATCCCTGATAGCATTTCTTTCTTGGAAACCTCCTGTGTCTGAAAATAATATAGCTATTCCTGATTTCTTTTGCTTAGTGTTAACATAATATATCTTTCTCTGTCTCCATGAACTGTAGCCTTCAGGGTCCTCTGTCCATGGAATTCTCCAGTCAAGAATACAGGAATGGGTAGTCATTCCCTTCTCCAGGGGATCTTCTTGATCTAGGGATTGAACCTGAGTCTCCCACATTGCAGGCAGATTCTTTACTGTATGAGCCACCATGGAGGCCCCTCTGTCTGTTTACTTTTAATTTACATGTATCTTTATATGTAAAATATTTCTTTTAGACAACAAATTGTTGGGTCTTGAGTTTTTCATCAGCTCTGACAATCTCAATATTTTAATTGGCATATTTAGACCATTGAAATGCAAGGTGACTATTATATAATTGGACTAATATTTAATCCAATAGTATATTTAGCACTATTTCTATTTGTATTTCTATCTTCTGCCTTTTTTTCCTGCTTTTTATGTGGTTTAAATAGAGCATATTTTATGAACCCAATTCTTCCCTTTCGTAGAATATCAATTACACTCTCTTTTAAAAAGATTTTTTTTTTTGTATTTGTCCTAGAGTCTGCAATATATATTTGTGACTAATTCAAGTGTACTTTGAAATAACACTATATTGCTTCATGGGTAATGCAAGTACCCTATAATAGCAAAATATTCCTAGTTCCTCCTTTCCATCCCTGTATCACTGCTATCATTTCCCTTATACCTAAGCATACATACACTCTCATGTATGGATTTATCCCTGGTATGCATAGCTGGCTCAGCATTCAAAAATAAATTAGTGCAATTTCACTTAAACACAAGCATACATGTATACTTATGTTGGGCTTCCCTGGTGGCTCAGTGGTAAAGAATCTGCCTGCCATTGCAGGAGACACACATTTGGTCCCTGGGTTGGGACGATCCCTTGGAGAAGGAAATGGCAACCACTCCAGTATTCTTACCTGGGAAATCCCATGGACAAAGGAGCCTGGTACACTACAGCCCATGGTGTTGCAGAAGAGTTAGACATGACTTAGAGACTAAACCACCTCCACCATACTTATGTATATATACACATACAAATATAATCAAGTACATTGTTGCTACATTATTTTGAATAAACTTACCTGTTAGATCAACTAAAATAAGAAAAATAAAAGTTTCTATTTTACTTTCATTTTTTCTCCGTGCTCTTCCTTCCTTTATGTAGATCTTAGATTCTCACCTATATAATTTCCTTCTCCTTGAAGAACTTTTAATGTTTCTTGCAAAACAGGTCTACTGTCAATATCTACTATCAACACATTCCCTCAGTTGTTTGTTTGGTTTTGATCTGATAAAGTCTATCTTTCTCCCTCACTTTTGAAGGATAGTCTTGAAGGGTATGGAATTTTAGGGTTTCTTTCTTTTTTTTTTTCAATGCTAAGCATTTTATTTTACTCTTGTTTGCTGCATGGTTTCTGAGGAGAAGTTGATGTAATTCTTATCTCTGCTTCTCTATATAGGTAGGTTCCCCAGCTCCCCCTCCCCCCGACAATGGCTTTTTTCAAGACTTTTTTCTCTATCTTTGATTTTCTGGAATTTGAATATTATATGCCTATGCTTAGTCTTTTATTTTTTCTTTTCCTTTTTATCGTGTGTTTGTGTGTGTGTGTTTCATCTATCCTGTTTGTTGTTCTTTGAATATCCTGGATCTGTGATTTGGTGTCTGACATTATTTTGGGGACTTCTCAGTCACTGTTATTTCAAATAGTGCTTTTGTTTCTTTCTCCCTTTATTTTCTTTCCAGTATTCTCATTGCACATATGTTACACCTTCGTAGTTGTCCATAGTTCTTGAATGTTCTGTTCTGATTTTCCCCCCAGTCTTTCTATTCTTTGCTTTTCAGTTTTAGAAGTTTCTGTTGCCATATTCTCAAGCTCAAAGACTTTCCTGATTTTTCCCATCTACTAATGAGTACATTAAAGGCATTCTTCATGTCTTTATCAGTGTTTTTTTTTTTATCTCTTGCATGTCTTTTAGATTTTTTCTTAGAATTTCCACTTGTCTGCATACATTTTCTATCTGTTCTTACATATTTTCTATTATTTCCATTAAAGCCCTTAGCATATTAATCACAGTTTTTAAAAATTTCTGGTCTGACAATTGCAACAATCTTGCCATATGACTCTGATTCTGACACTTTTTCATTCTCTTCAACCTGTATTTATTGCTTTTAGTATACTTCGCAGTTTTTAATTGTTGTTGTTGTTGTTGAAAGGCAGACATGATGTACTGGATAAAAAGAACTAAGATAAATAGGCCTTTAGTAATTTAACACTGAAGTATAGAGGGAGAGAGGGAAAGCGTTCCCTAGCCCTATGATTAGGCCTCAGTCATTTGGTATCCCTGTGGCCCTGGACCATGAGCTTTACTGGTGCTTCTCCTTCCTTCCCTCCCCCTCCCCCTTAGGTGGGACACTTTGGCTGGAGGGGGCTGGAGTTGAGTATTTTCCTTCTCCCACATGGAAGGCTAGAGGAAGCTGGAAATGAGTATTTCACTTTCCCAGGTAGGTTAGGTTCTGATAAATCCTACCATGTTCAGCTCTGGTAAAAAATGTTTTTCTTGAGTGTAGGCTTTGTTAACAGACTAATCTGGTATATTTCAAAATGGTTCCTTTTCCTCTTTTTCTGCTGGAAGCACAAGGGGATCATTCTCTGATAGTCACTGTGAAGACCTGGTAGAGCTCCTGGAGGTAAAACTCACAAAAGTGTAGAATATAATTGGGTCTCCCTGGAATTTTTGAGTTTAAATTGTCCACAGCAAGCCTTCAGTAATTTGTCAATTATAGTTTATATTTTCCTACCTTGGCACTGGTTGCTGTAGAAGTTCCTACTCATGAGTTTCTGCTCTTGTAATTTATGAATCTCTGTATCCACCTGTCTTTCTCTTCAATACTTGGAGCTATGATTTGCTAGGTGAGCTCACTTCTCTGACGGATCAAAAAAGAATTAGTGATTTTTCAGTTTGTTCAGATTTTAAGTTGTTGTTGGAACTCAGTGGCAATTTTTAAACTTCTTACATGCCAGACTGGAAACCAGAAGTCGGCTATGTATGTTTGTTTCTTTTTCTTAGCTTATCTCTCTACCTAGGATTACCAGGATAACTTTGAATATAAGGATAATAGGTACTTCTGTCTTGTTCTTGAACTCAGAAGAAAGCATTCAGTATTTAACCATTAATAATGATGTTTGTTGTAGGTGTATGATCAAAATAAGGAAGCATTCTCTCATTCCTAGATTGCTGAGAGTTCTTTTTTTAAACATCATAAATGAGTATTGAGTGTTATAAAATGCTTTATCTGTATCTATGGCAATGATCATATGATTTTTCACCTTTTTCATATAAAGCATATTGTATTGCTTGGTATTTGAATCTTTAAGCAATTCTGTTTTCCTGGGATAATCCTACTTGATCCTTTTACATATTGTTGAATTACACTTGCTACTATTTTGTTGAGGATTTTTGCATCTATATTTATGACAGAGACTGGTCTATAGAGTTCTTCTTATAACGTACTTGTCAAGGTTTTGCTGGTATCACAAAATGAATTGGGCAGTGTTTCTTGTTTGTCTTTGTTCTGAAGAATTTGTGTAATATTGATACAATTTCTTCCTTGAATGTTTGAAAAAAATTCATGAATTTAACAATCAGGGTCTAGAGTACCTCTGTGGAAAGGCTTTAATTATAAATTCAATGTCTTTAGTAGACAAGGAATTATTTTGGTTTTCTAGTTTAATAAGTGTTTTTTAAAAGGAATTTTTTTAAATCTAAACTTTCAAATGTATTAGAATAAAGTTGTTCACTCATTATTATAGTATCTGTAAGAATATATACTGATAGCTTCTTTTTCATTACTAACATTAATAATCTGTTTTCCCTGTTACTTGAGCAATCTTGCTGAAGGTTTATTAATTTCATTATTTTTTCAGAGAATTATTGTTTCAGTTTTATTTTGTTCTCTATTGTACTACAGTTGTCCATTTCATTGATTTGTGCTCTCATATATGTTTTCATCATCTTCTTCTGGAGGTTTTTTGTTGTCCTTTTTAGACTGAGCTTCGGTAGTTGATTTTCAACCTTTCTGCTTTTGTAGCCTTGGCATTTTAAGTTTTAATAGCTGCATTATCTGACATATACATTTTAAGGAGTCAGATTTTCATTATAATTCAACTCAAAATATCATCTAATATCATTGTGATTAATTTTTTGTGCCATAGATTTGTGTTGCTTAAGTCCCGATTTATTGATTTCCTAGTTATTTTCATATGACCTATTCCAATTTTGATTCCATTGTGGTCCAAAAACTACTGTCCATGATTTCAACTTTTTAAAATTTGTTTAGACTTGCTTTATCCTTAAACATGTGTCTGTCTGAGCAATTTCCATGTGCACTTGAACAGAATGTATATTATACAATTGAGGGGGGGTAGTTTTGATATGTGTCATTTAGTATGAGTTAATCATATTGCTTAATCATGTTGATTGATCTTTTTGTTGATTTTACTATTTTTCTACTGAGGGAGCTATATTAAAAATGTCAACTATGATTGTGGAAATGCCTAATTTTTCTCTGTTGGCTTTGTTTTATTGTATTGATTGTACTAGTTTTAGGATTGTTGAAATGATCCTTTTAATCATTATTCAGTGTCCTTACTTACCTCTGTTGATATGTCTTGTCTTAAAATGTGTTTATCTAATATTAATATATCTGTATCAGCTTTTTCTTTTGGCTGATGCTTGTATGATATACCCCTTTTTTATCTATTTGCTTTTAACCTTTTTTTAATCCTATATTTAAAGTTTCTCTGTTTTAAAAAACCTAAAGTTGGGTTCTGTTTTTCATCCCAGTTTGACTATCTTTTAAAATTTGTCATATTTAGCCCATTTACATTAATATAATTTCTAATATTTGGTTTTTAATCTACCATTTTAAAATTTATTTTCTGTTTTCCTTGTTCATCTGGTTTTTGTTTATTTCTCAGTTTTTGCCTTTTTAAAACATTAATCATGCATTTTGTTATTATTTTATTTTTCCTTCCCTATGACCTTATTGATACATGGTATTTTATGATTCCTTTAGTGGTTATCCAGCTTTCCATTTTGAACTGCTTGGTTATGCTACTTTGCAGGGAGTAGTTAAGGACTCAAAGCACTCATCAGCTACTTGTATATATCTTTGAAACTATGATAAGAATGCTGTACTGAGATAGGGTTTAAGTCAATTCTCTTTATGTTCACTATCAGCAGGATGATCTCTGGGACACCTGTGTTTCAAGGCTGCATCACAAAATGTGATCTTAAATAAGTTACTTTCCCTATTTAGGCTTCAGTTTCTCTGTTTATAGCATGGTGGTATTGACTACTAAATTTTCCAGTAGGTTTTTTAGCTTTAATATTTTCTTATTCCAAAAGAGAGATGTCATGGCTTGCTATTACATTTTATAAAAATCCATGACATTCAAAATCCTTATAAAGATTAATTGCCCTCTGCTGCTACTGCTGCTAAGTCACATCAGTTGTGTCCAACTCTGTGAGACACCATAGAAGGAAGCCCACCAGGCTCCTCTGTCCCTGAGATTCTCCAGGCAAGAACACTGGAGTGGGTTGCCATTTCCTTCTCCAATGCATGAAACTGAAAAGTGAAAGTGAAGTTGTTCAGTCGTGTCCGACTCTTAGCGATCCCATGGACTATAGCCTACCAGGCTCCTCCATCCATGGGATTTCCCAGGCAAGGGCCCTGGAGTGGGGTGACATTGCCTTCTCCAAATTGCCCTCTACCTCTGTAAAAAGCCAGAGTATTAATGTGAAATTAATGAATAAAACCCATAAACTATCTTTTTTTTTTTTTTTGCTCTTATTGGATTTATTTATTTATTTTTTTTAAATGCTCAACATCACTCATTATTAGAGAAATGCAAATCAAAACCACAATGAGGTACCACTTCACACCAGTCAGAATGGCTGCGATCCAAAAATTTGCAAGCAATAAATGCTGGAGAGGGTGTGGAGAAAAGGGAACCCTCCTACACTGTTGGTGGGAATGCAAACTAGTACAGCCACTATGGAGAACAGTGTGGAGATTCCTTAAAAAATTGCAAATAGAACTACCTTATGACCCAGCAATCCCACTGCTGGGCATACACACGGAGGAAACCAGAATTGAAAGAGACACATGTACCCCAATGTTCATCGCAGCACTGTTTATAATAGCCAGGACATGGAAACAACCTAGATGTCCATCAGCAGATGAATGGATAAGAAAGCTGTGGTACATATACACAATGGAGTATTACTCAGCCGTTAAAAAGAATTCATTTGAATCAGTTCTGATGAGATGGATGAAACTGGAGCCAATTATACAGAGTGAAGTAAGCCAGAAAGAAAAACACCAATACAGTATACTAACACATATATATGGAATTTAGGAAGATGGCAATGACGACCCTGTATGCAAGACAGGAAAAAAGACACAGATGTGTATAACGGACTTTTGGACTCAGAGGGAGAGGGAGAGGGTGGGACGATTTGGGAGAATGGGAATTCTAACATGTATACTGTCATGTAAACTATCTTTTAAAACAGTAACTAGTAAGGAATAATTTTCTGAGAATATCATTTTTAAAAGTATATTCTATCAATAGTCCTACTTCTGCCATAAACGTGTAACTGATAGTGGACCCTATCTAGTAACATAAACAAGAAATCTTTAAAATTTTATTTATTTATGGTTGCACTGGGTCTTTGTTTCTGTGCCTGGGCTTTCTCTAGTTGTGATGAGTGGGGGTTACTCTTTGTTGTGGTGTGCCAGCTTCTCATTGCAGTGGCTTCTCTTGTTGTGGCGCACAGGCTTTATGTGCCCAGGCTCAGTAATTGCACAAAACGGGCTTTGTTGCCCCATGGCATGTGGGATTCTCCCAGACCAGAGATTGAACCCATATCCCCTGCATTGCCAGGCAGACTCTTAACCAATAAACCACTTGGGAAGCCCTAACAAGAAATCTTGATTGCTCTATGTGGCAACTATTTTAAGAAATTAGAAAACAGGAAGCATGAGACTGTAATCTATGAGGGAAGGAAACAGACTGAGCCCTAATTATCCTGGCTTTCTACCTGGAGGCATTTAGCAGACCCTGATGTAGGGAGAACCAACCCAAGTACCATAAGACAACCTCACTGACCTGAACAATCAGAGATCAGAGTTTGGGGAAATCATAGTGGCTATAACTTGCAGAAAGGATGCTGAGAGTGAAGGAAATTTATACAGAGAGAGAATTCCACCAGTCTTCTCAGGGATCCTCTTGAGTTTTGGCTGAATGTTAATGTTGAGAGCCATATTAGGCATTACTGACAAAATGGAGGCACGGCCCCAACCCCCTCTCCTCGTCCCGCAGGCATGATCCTGGGATGAAGGAGTTAGGTCTTGTGATTCTGACTTGTTTTTTCCTTTCTTCGGTTGAGTTGTCTGGAAAAAATGTTAAGGTGCTTATTGTTCTTGAGAGGAGCATGGGAAAGCACAAAGCCTTCTACACTTGTGCCCTAAAAATAATCTGTAAAGTTAACCACTGACATTTGTTCTAAGATCTTTACAAAAAATGTTCCAAGGTGAGCATGTAGGCCTCAGCTTAAGGCCATGGGAAGGATTGTTATCTGAGACCTGTTTGTGAGGGAAATGTTTATGGCAAAGGAATTTTGCTGAGTTTAGGGTTTAGGAATAATTAAGAATAGTTAGAAGCTAAAAGTTTAAGGAATGTTGTAGTGTTAACATATTTTACTATAGCTTATAGGGATTAGGAATTTTAGAGATATTAATAGCTAGAAGCCTTTTTAGAAGATAGTAAGCTTAGGATACTAGACGCAAGCAGGATTTAGAAAGATATGAAATAAACTGAGGGATATAGTATACAGCCCAGACAGAAGCATGAGTTACAATGTAATCACAAGTTAAATATAGGACACTTAAGAGGAAGTTGATAATAGATAGTAAACCCAATTCTGAGAGAATCACTGAAGCAGGAACTCTGAAGGGCAACAATGATTTCTGGAGACAATAAATCTGGGTGAGGGGGAACTAAAAATGTCAAACCTCTGACCTAATGCTTTTGTCAAAGTATAAAAGAGAAGCTGAAGCTTGAAATAAACATGTGGTCCCACAACCTTGAGTCAGAAGCTACATCATTCTCTGCCGACACCACTCATCTCTTCAGGCTGATTCCCTAGCTGCTGGAGCTGGACTCTGGCATGTTAATACTACATGAATAGAGTGTGACTATAGGAAACTTGGCAAAGAACAACTACGTGGGAGAGAAAAACCAATAAACTGCAAAACTATCATGGTTCACATGTTATAGAGATACATTTTTTATATTCTCTAGTGCAGTGTCTTCATTAAACACCCAGGGCATTCAGTGGAGACCCAGAAAAGCCATATCTTTGGAGTATGGATAAATTAGCCTTAGAGTAAATGTTGACCTATTCTCACCATAACAAAGTTTTAAAATGAAACCTCAAAGGGATCAAATGATCTGTGAGTGAATGAATACCCATCAGAAGAAAATTCATAGTATTTAAAGAAAAAGAACAAATTCCAAACACTTGGCAAAATAATGTACATACTACCAATATACAATAAAATAAAATAGTAGACATATGAAAAAGCAAAAATCAGTCAATAGAAAGAGACTGAGAAATTAAAGAGACAGTAGAATTACAAGATAATGACTAAAAATTAACATATGCTCAAGGATAGAAGGAAAATATGAACATATTGAAGACAGAAATGAAAACAATAAAAAACAGCATTTAGAAATCCAAGAAGTGAAAAATATAATATCTGAAACTAAAAAAAAAATTACTTGAAGTATTTAAATAATTAATTGTCAAATAAAAGATCAGTCAAACTAAAAACAGGGCAATAGAAACCATCCAGACAGGAGCACAGAGAGAAAAAAGACAGGGGAAAAGAATTAAACTGAGTTTCATAGCTTTTAAGAGTAATGGTGAGTCATATGTGCAATTAGAGTTCCTAGAGATGATATACCAAGCTTACATATATATATGTGTGTGTGTGTGTGTATGTGTGTGTATACATGTCATATATATATATATAAAATTAAAAAATGGCTGGAAAAATTCCAAATTTGTAAAAAAATAAATCTCTGGGTTCAAGAAGGATAAACACAAAGAAAAATATATATCAGGGCACACTAAAATAAATTGCTATAAACTAATGAGAATCTTAAAAGTCACCAGAGATGCATTGTTTTTAGTGGGGAAAAGGTGGAAATTATCCCTGACTTCACATCCAAAAAAATACAAGTCAGAGACATTGCAATGGCATCTTTTGGAGTCCTATAAGGAAAAAAAAATCTCGAATTCCACATTTATTAAAAATATACTTCAAACTGGAAGGTGAGATAAAGACATTTCAGACAAACAGAAGTTCTGAGAATTTACAGCCAGTGAGTTTTCTCTATGGAATACTTTAATAAAATTTTATTAGGAAAGGAAAATAATTCTAGATGAAAGCTTAGGTTTTTAAAAAGAAATGAAGAGTATTGGAAATGGTAAATCTGAAGGTATTTTCTAATAATTAATTTAGAATATAATTTTTTTAGATATAATTAATTTAGGTATAATTTACTTTACAGCAAAACATATAACAATGTATTATGGAGTTTAAAATGTTTAAAAGTATTATGTTTAAAAACAAAAGCACCAAAGAGGGGGTATTTTTAAGTTTCTTACATTGTATATTAAATGGTATATTACTTGATGATAGACTGTTGTAAGTTAAAGATACATATTCTTGACCAACCAATAGAATAATGAAATAAAGAGGTACAACTAATAAACCAACAGGGGAGAAAAAATAATTCTAAAAAGTTAAATTAATTAAATATAAAATATAGAAAACATAGCAAAATGGTAGACTTAAACTCTATTGACAATAATTACATTAAATATAAATGGACTAATTGTACTAATTTTGAAAGATGGAACTTACCAGATTGGATTTAAAAACAAGAATCAATTAATACACTGACTATAAGAAACATAGTAAATATAAAGATATAGATAAGTTTGAAGTAAAAGGATAAGCAAAGATAATGCAAACATTAATTAAGAAAGCTGAAGTGGTTATATTAATATAAAAGTAGACTGTTAGGTTCAGTTCAGTTCAGTTTAGTCACTCAGTCGTGTCCGACTCTTTGCGACCCCATGAATCGCAGCAGGCCAGGCCTCCCTGTCCATCACCATCTCTTGGAGTTCATTCAGACTCACGTCCATCAAGTCTGTGATGTCATCCAGCCATCTCATCCTCTGTCGTCCCCTTCTCCTCCTGCTCCCAATCCCTCCAAGCATCAGAGTCTTTTCCAATGAGTCAACTCTTCGCATGAGGTGGCCAAAGTACTGGAGTTTCAGCTTTAGCATCATTCCTTCCAAAGAAATCCCAGGGCTGATCTCCTTCAGAATGGACTGGTTGGATCTCCTTGCAGTCCAAGGGACTCTCAAGAGTCTTCTCCAACACCACAGTTCTAAAGCATCAATTCTTTGGCACTCAGCCTTCTTCACAGTCCAACTCTCACATCCATACATGACCACAGGAAAAACCATAGCCTTGACTAGACGGACCTTAGTCAGCAAAGTAATGTCTCTGCTTTTGAATATACTATCTAGGTTGGTCATAAAGGAATATTACCATAGTTTTAGAAAAGATATTCCATTATGATTAAAGAGCTCAGTCATCAGGAATTCATAACATTTCTAAATGTGTATGCATCTAAAAACAGAGGCTTTAAATGCATGAAGCAGAAGTTGACAAACTGAAAAAAAAAAGACATCTATAATTATTGTTGGAGATTGCAATACTTCTCTTCCAAAATTTGAAAAAAATAGATAATCCATAAGAATATAGAAGACCTGAAAAACATTATCAAACAATTTGACCTAATTGACATTGATAGAGCATTACACTTAAAAATTATAGAAAGGTTTTCTTTTCAAATATATATGCAAATCTTAAAAAATAAAGCATATGCTAGAACATAAAACAAGTCTCAATAAACATATAAGGACTGAAATTATGGAGCATATATTCCTTGTTTACAGTGGAAATAAATTGCAAATAGATAAAATTACATATAGATAACAAAAATATCAAATGTTTTGGAATTAAAATACATACTTCCAAATAAACCATATAACAAAGGAAAAAAAAAACAAGGAAATGTATAAAATATATTAAACTAATAAAGAAATCACATCCTAACAAAATATGTGTAATAAAATTAAAGTAGTACTTTGAGGGAATTTCATAGCTTTCAATATTTATAATAATAAAGGATGAAAAGTGACCAATGGATTCAAGGCAAATCCAATAAAATCCAAAATGTTTTATTTTGATGGGGTATGGAGAGGCACTTCATGGGAAATAGATGGGGAAACAGTGTCAGACTTTATTTTGGGGGCTCCAAAATTGCTGCAGATGGTGACTGCAGCCATGAAATTAAAAGACGCTTACTCCTTGGAAGAAAAGTTATGATCAACCTAGATAGCATATTCAAAAGCAGAGACATTACTTTGCCAACAAAGGTCCATCTAGTCAAGGCTATGGTTTTTCCAGTGGTCATGTATGGATGTGAGAGTTGGACTGTGAAGAAAGCTGAGTGCCGAAGAACTGATGCTTTAGAACTGTGGTGTTGGAGAAGACTCTTGCGAGTCCCTTGGACGGCAAGGAGATCCAACCAGTCCATTCTGAAGGAGATCAACCCTGGGATTTCTATGGAGGGAATGGTGCTAAAGCTGAAACTCCAGTACCTTGGCCACCTCATGCGAAGAGTTGACTCATTGGAAAAGACTCTGATGCTGGGAAGGATTGGGAGCAGGAGAAGAAGGGGACGACAGAGGATGAGATGGCTGGATGGCATCACGGACTCGATGTTCGCGAGTTTGAGTGAACTCCGGGAGTTGGTGATGGACAGGAAGGCCTGGCCTGCTGCGATTCGTGGGTTCGCAAAGAGTCGGACACGACTGAGCGACTGGACGAAATTGGCGGAGAGGCAAATAAACTGATTCTAAATTCAAATGGAAATGTCAAGGCCAAAGATAGCCAGAACAAATTTGAAATAGAAGAACAAAAATGGAGAACTTAATCTATGTCATTACAAGATTTACTATAAAGCTCAGTAATCAAAACAGTTTGGTATTAGTGTAAGGATAATGAATTAATCAATTAAACAGAACAGAGAATCCAGAAATGGACTTATATGCCTGAAATAACAGACTGGATCACAGATCTAAATATAAAACTAGAATTGTAAAGCTTCTAGAAGAAAATATAGGAGAGTACTTAATGATCTTGATGGATGTAAAGATTTCTTAGATGAAAACACTAATCATGAATAAGATACCCTTGATAATTATAATTGGATATGTAATTGGATAACAGCAATATAAAATACTATGACTCCTCACAAGATACCCTGTGAAAATAAAAAGGCATACTGTAGACTAGGTTAAAAGATTTGAACTTACATAAATGTATAAAAGATATGTGTCTGTTTATATATATATATATAACATGTGTAATATATAACATTATATGTATTATGTAAATGCATAATTTATATTGTATAAATATGTAATTTATAATGTATATATAAATGTAGAAAACTCTTAAAATTCACCAAGCTAAAGGCAAATGATTGCATATAAAAATGGCCCAAATATTTGATTAACACTTCACAAAAGAAGATATATAAATGCTCAACAAGCATATTAAATTATGTTTTATTCTATAGTCATTAAGGAAGTGTAACTGTAAGTTAAAGCCACTCGAGATACCATTCTACAATCACTAGAATGACTAAAAGTATTAACACTAAGAAGTGCTAAGGAGACTACAAAGAAACTAGAACTCCCATGCATTGTTGATGGAAGTGTAAAATGATGCAGCCCCATATGGAAAACTATCTGGCAGTTTCTTTGAAAATCAGATTTATAATGACTCCACTTTTAAAAGCAAGTTCCATTTTTAGAGGGAAAAAAGAGATATGTATTCATAAAAAGACTTCGGAATGAATTTTCATAATGGCCCCTAAGTGGGAGAAACCCACATGTACAAAAACAGGTGAATGGATAAACAATTTGTGATGTGTTTGTATAATGGAAATCTATCCATTAACAAAAGGAATCAAAGTCCTAATACATGCTGCAACATGATTGAATCTCAAAAATTGTGTGCTAGTTGAAAGGATTCATATCCAAAAAGTATTGATGTATACTGCATACTTTCATTTTTATAAAATTCAAGAGTAAGCAAAATTATTTTATAGCAATAGAAGTCAGATCCATGGTTACCTGGGTTAGGATTATAGGTAAATGACTGAAAGGGAGCATATGATAACTTTTTGGAAATGTTCTGTATTTTTTTTGTGTGGTGACTGCTACATAAATGTTTAATTTGACAAAATTCATCAAATACACATTTAAGATGGGTGAAATTATTAAATGATATTTATTAAATTATATATCGATATTGTTAATAAAAAGAAATGTAGTTCTGTCACTGTTTAACACACACAAAGTGATCTTCTTTAGTATATTAAATAATTTGTTTTAGTAATTACTATGTTCAGAGCTTAAGTAATATGGAAGAACCCAAAGTAGTATTGGAAACACTCCCTGACCATGAAGGGACTTAGTTAGGTAATATGGAATTAACTTGACTATATATTCAGTGATATGGTGATAAAATTGTTAAGTAATAGCAGTGATAGATGGAGAAGAAAGAGTTGTGAAGTTCAGAGTTAATGAGTTGATACCTGGAAAAAGTATAAAAAGCATAGTGCCTGAGAGATAATATGTGCTCAGCAAGTGTTATTTTGCTTTTCAGAGGATGAGAATTTATACATCAAGTGATGAATCAAGGCGTGATCGAGGAGGTGATATTTAATGTAGGTACTGCAGAATAGGAGTGTTTTTCATAGGCATCAAGAAGTGGGGAGACTTTAATGTTAGGAAGATGTCATGGTCAAACGTTTGGAAGTGAAAAAGTACAAGACATGTACAGAACAGTAAGTTATGTTTGGTGAATTCATTTAAAAAGAATGAACAGTTTCAGGTAGCAAAAATAGTGGGAGATGAATCACTAGGGTCAGATTATCAAGGGCCCTTAGAACCAACTTGAGTATATCCTTATTTTAAATTGATCTCTTATGGATTGTCAATGCATAAATAAAACATACAGGAAGGGATATTTTATCAGTAAAGACTTATTTTGTAATTTTGCTTTATAATATTAAATATAAAGTCAACTAACCAGAACAATGAAGCTGCTTTGATGAACATGAAACTGAAATTGGGGCTTGCTAATCTTAGATGGGAGTTATGTTTAATGACCTTGAGTTTCTACTTTTGCCATTCTTGTTCAGTCAGTCAGTGGTGTCCGACTCTTTGTGACCCCTGGACTGCAGCACGCCATGCTTCCCTGTCCTTCACTATTTCCCAGAGTTTGCTCCAACTCATCCTCTGTCATCCCCTTCTTCTCCTGCCTTCAGTCTTTCCCAGCATCAGCGTCTTTTTCAATGAGTCAGTTCTTCTCATCAGATGGCCAAAGTATTGGAGCTTCAGACATCGATTGCATCATGTTCAGATAATTCTAATTCAGATAGCTAAATAATAGTAGATAGCAGTCCTATAGTATTTTATCTTAACATTGTTGCATGTCTTTCAATAAAGCAAGAGGCTTATTTCAAGGTTTGCATAATAAATGTTTTACTCAGGTAATACAAGTTAATGCATTGCTGATTGTCAGTATGTTAAAATTGCATAACCTGCAGTGGTAAAGAATCCACCTCCCAATGCAGGAAGTGCAGGTTCATCTTGATCTCTGAGTCAGGAAGATCCCCTGGAGTAGGAAATAGCAACCCACTCCAGGATTCTTGCCTGGAGAAGTCCATGGACAGAGGAACCTGGTGGGGTGGTGGTCCATGAGGTCGCAAAGAGTTGGACATGATTGACCATGCGCACATGCTGTGACAGTTTTTGTTGTGGTTTTCGTTTTGTTCAGTAGTTTTTAAAGTTACAACTGGCTTTTTTTTTTTTTAAGCCAACTCAATTAGTATAAGCAAAAATAGGAATATATTGGCTTACATTATCAAGAATCACAGGAGCAGAATTTGGCTTTTCTTTTTTGGGATGTAAGTATGCTGCTGCTGCTGC
This sequence comes from Capra hircus, assembly GCF_001704415.2. Taxonomy (NCBI): domain Eukaryota; kingdom Metazoa; phylum Chordata; class Mammalia; order Artiodactyla; family Bovidae; genus Capra; species Capra hircus. The sequence goes on along the minus strand of NC_030822.1, from coordinate 46,118,428 downwards.
TGCTAAGTCGCTTCAGTCGTGTCCAACTCTGTGCGACCCCATAGACGGCAGCCCACCAGGCTCCGCTGTCCCTGGGATTCTACAGGCAAGAACACTGGAGTGGGTTGCCATTTCCTTCCCCACTGTATGCAAGTGAAAAGTGAAAGTGAAGTTGCTCAGTAAGTGTCAGACTCTTCATGACCCCATGGACTGCAGCTGACCAGGATCCTCTGTCCATGGGATTTTCCAGGCAAGAGTACTGGAGTGGGTTGCCACTTCCTTGTCTGGTAACTATGCTAACATGATACAAAGATTTTATCTCCTCTCTATCTTTTCCTATCTGCTCTTCTACTTTTCTTAGTATTTTGGCATTATTCATTCTTATTGCAGACAGACTCTCCATGTACCAGGGAGAATGGCCATGACGATCCTAGGCCCACATTCTTATAACTTTCAACTTGAACATAAGAGAGCCTTTCTGGATAGTTTCAGGAGAGAATTCTGACTGGGTCAAATTCCTCTGTGTCTGGGAAGAGCAGTAGATTGAGAACAAGGCAGACTGCAAAGCACTGTGATTGACAACTTCATCAGGACAATATTGGCATTCAGAAATATAACCTAAAGAAATTCTATCAAAAGAAGAAGCATAAGATACAATGGATGCATAAAATTATTGTTTTCACAGTCCTATGAAGTTTTAAAAAAGCAATTAAATATGTAATTGAAAGAGTAAAAATGAAATCAAACGTTTGTAGAACACAAAGAGCAATGTCTCGTGTTACATGATTTGAATACCTTAGCCTTTGGCAATGGAGCAACAGAAAAGCATCAGTCTGTGCACTTACTTTTGTGCACTGAGTACATAAAATAAACTGTAATTTTGAAAGGGTTACTTTTTGAGTTCAACAGTATTTTTAAGCAGCATCTTCGCATTTCCTTAGTTGATAATTTCAGGTAAAGAAAGCTCTTAGTTCAGACAAGGTAAGGCGTTATGGAAAATGCAGTGTGGAGGAAAAAGAAGACCAGCATAATGGAGTATGTATGGGAGACGTGGCTGTTGAACAGTACTTTCACTGCAATACCATTTTTAGCATCACTGTCTAAAGAACTAGAGTGCTTCACTCTACATCTGAAGGAATTAATAATAGACATAATTTTTTCTATTATTGAACATAATTTTACTCTACTATTTTCTATTACTATGTATCATAATGTGTACACAGGGTGTGATCACTCACCTGGAGCCAGGTGATCACTCATCTTGGAATGTGAAGTCAAGTGGGCCTTAGAAAGCATCACTATGAACAAGGCTAGTGGAGGTGATGGAATTCCAGTTGAGCTATTTCAAATCCTGAAGGATGATGCTGTGAAAGTGCTGCACTCAATATGCCAGCAAATTTGGAAAACTCAGCAGTGGCGACAGGACTGGAAAAGGTCAGTTTTCATTCCAATCCCAAAGAAAGGCAATGCCAAAGAATTCTCAAACTACCACACAATTGCACTCATCTCACACGCTAGTAAAGTAATGCTCAAAATTCTGCAAGCCAGGCTTCAGCAATATGTGAACCATGAACTTCCAGATGTTCAAGCTGGTTTTAGAAAAGGCAGAGGAACCAGAGATCAAATTGCCAATGTCCACTGGATCATCGAAAAAGCAAGAGAGTTCCAGAGAAACATCTATTTCTGCTTCATCGACTATGCCAAAGCCTTTGACTGTGTGGATCACTATAAACTATGGAAAATTCTGAAAGAGAGGGGCATACCAGACCACCTGACCTGCCTCTTGAGAAACCTGTATGCAGGTCAGGAAGCAACAGTTAGAACTGGACATGGAACAATAGACTGGTTCCAAATAGGAAAAGGAGTACGTCAAGGCTGTATATTGTCACTCTGCTTATTTAACTTCTATGCAGAGTACATCATGAGAAACGCTGGGCTGGAAGAAGCACAAGCTGGAATCAAGATTGCCAGGAGAAATATCAATAACCTCAGATATGCAGATGACACCACCCTTATGGCAGAAAGTGAAGAGGAACTAAAAAGCCTCTTGATGAAAGTGAAAGAGGAGAGTGAATAAGTTGGCTTAAAGCTCAACATTCAGAAAACGAAGATCATGGCATCTGGTCGCATCACTTCATGGGAAATAGATGGGGAAACAGTGTAAACAATGTCAGACTTTATTTTTTGGGCTCCAGAATCACTGCAGATTGTGATTGCAGCCATGAAATTAAGACGCTTACTCCTTGGAAGGAAAGTTATGACCAACCTAGATAGCATATTCAAAAGCAGAGACATTACTTTGCCAACAAAGGTCCGTCTAGTCAAGGCTATAGTTTTTCCAGTGGTCATGTATGGATGTGAGAGTTGGACTGTGAAGAAAGCTGAGTGCCAAAGAATTGATGCTTTTGAACTGTGGTGTTGGAGAAGACTCTTGCGAGTCCCTTGGACTGAAAGGAGATCCAATGAGTCCATCCTAAAGGAGATCAGTCCTGGGTGTTCATTGGAAGGACTGATGCTAAAGCTGAAACTCCAACGCTTTGGCCACCTCATGTGAAGAGCTGACTCATTGGAAAAGACTCTGATGCTGGGAGGGATTGGGGGCAGGAGGAGAAGGGGACGACAGAGGATGAGATGGCTGGATGGCATCACTGACTCGATGGACATGAGTTTGAATGAACTCCGGGAGTTGGTGATGGACAGGGAGGCCTGGCGTGCTGCAATTCATGGGGTCGCAAAGAGTCGGACATGACTGAGCAACTCAACTGAACTGAACTGATGATCATAATAGAAAAAACAATTTCACCTGGATTTCCCTGGTGGCTCAGATGGTAAAGAATCTGCCTGTAGTGCAGAGGACCGGATCAATCCCTGGGTGGGAAGATCCCCTAGACAAGGAAATGGCAATTCAGATTCTTGCCTGGGAAATCCCATGGACAGAGGAGCCCAATGGGCTATAGTCCATAATGTCACAAAGAGTTGGACACAGCTGAGTGACTAGCACACACATAATTTTTTATTTCTATTATTGAAAGCTGCTTCATAAAAAGTATAAAACTGATGTCAAGTAATGATTTAAATAGTCATTTCAGTGAAATCGGCACTGAACTGGAGCCAGGACTCTATCACAGACTGTTTGACTTTGGGCAAGGCAAGGTCAGGAAGGTGACTTCCATATCTTGACTGTGTTTCTTCATTTCTGAAATGAGGTTTTAGTCTTAGTGATCATTGAAGTCTCAGCTACAGCAGGAGGCTGTGAGCCTGATTCACCTGCTAGTTGTCCCTCTTTTTCTATATTGGCATTGGTAGCAGCTGTACTTTGATATATATGTGGAAGGAATTTGGTTTTCAATTTGTGACCCCATTGACTGTAGCCTACCAGGCTCCTGTGTCCATGGGATTTTCCAGGCAATAGTACTGGAGTGGATTGCCATTTCCTTCTCCAGGGTCTTCCCGACCCAGAGATCGAACCCGGGTCTCCCACATTGTAGACAGACACTTAACCATCTGAGGCACCAGGGAAGTCTGATACTTTTAGGTGCTAAGCAGCTTTGGAAAGCAGATGAAATAGATACCTCTTACCTGTACATGTAGAACAATGTGAGTTCCATGAATGTATGTTAAGTGCCAGTTTTAAGTGGTCCCAGAAAACATTATCAGAATTTGGTAGATAAAAACAGTACAAAGAGAGAATATGAACTTAATGTGATGATGTCTATATATGTATTTCTGGCAGCTCTTAAATGTGGGGCTTTCTCTCTGTCATGAATATGTCAAAATTGTGCATCTAAGAGTTCAAATGACATTTTCAATAGCTACCATTGACACACACATACCGAGACACTCACAGTATATTATCTAGTAAAGTGGTTGCAGAATTAACATTTTTCCTGGAAGGAATATATCTGATTTAATGACCAAATCATTTTAAAGCAGCACAACAGAATTTCACAGGAACTAAATCTATTTCTTCACACCGATCATGCGTGTTTTACTGAAGCATTGAGTCATTAGCATGTTTATAATGGTTCTAATTTAGCACAACATTTTCTGAATTTTATCCTTGAGTCATTTACAAATTGTTCATATTGAATAAACAAAGGAAACAGATTGCATTTTATACTTAGTAATTTATCTGAAAGAAGAGGGGAGGGTTAATTGTTTGAAAGTTTTGGTCTGTTTGGGGAAGTGAGCTTGCTTTTTCATTGCTAGGCATAAATGCCATTTCTCATCTTTTGGGGGATGGTGGGGGGGGGGGTGGCTACGGAGGAGTAAAATGAAAAATTAGGACCAGGACAAGATTGGCCACTCCCAGAGGGGAGTGTGGAGCAAAAGGGGAGCTGGCACGAGATTATCCAAAACAGTTGGTGCATTCCTTAATGATCAAGTGCTTGAGAAGTCCAGCTCTTCCTGGCAGAGCATCTGTGTTGATGTTTATACCATTGCCCTGCTGTATGGGAAAGGCATGCTTTCTCTCACTGCTTGGCTAAAAATAGGATGGAATATAGCATTGTATGAGATATTTTAAGATAGCAAAAACATTTAAGAGGTTAAAGGTTTGACTTTTGGATCAAAAAAGATCAGTGATATAACTCATGGTGTTCCTTGAAGACTGAATTTTATCTATAGTTTGTCAGTGATTCGAACTCTTGGTTAGGCAAGTTATTCTAGGTTCATTTGGTGCAGTCTGAGAAGCCCACTCTACTGTCTTTTCTGTCAGCTTCCCGGCATGAAGAGCAAGATTGAGAACAGCCTCTATTTATACCCCCTTGATCGTATTTGGAAAATCAGTTGTTTCACTGGAGAGAGGGAGAGAGAGAGAAGGAGAGCACGCACAGTCGTCAGGGAGTGTGCTCTGTACATTACAGTGACTTCAAAATAAAACTGGCGCATTTTAGTGTCTAATTATTTTAGTGAGCTTGGAGGGTTTTAATTAAAATTTAAGAGTGCTCTTCAAGCTCTCCAAGCTCCAATTTTATCCCACTGTATTGTGGAGCACTTGTCACTGTGGAAAAATGTACAGTAACTGCCATGTGCAGCTCTGTTTCCTAATGAAAAATATGAGATTGATGATCAGCAGGGATATAAATATATATTATCAAAATTAGCTGTAAACCAAGGTCAAGGATACTTTTGATAAGTTATCACTGTTCTTTGGATACACAGAAAATGTATTGCCCTTGAAATTTATGATTCCTGTGGTAAAAATAAAAGGGATTGCTTTAAAAAAGTTTAAAAAGCAGTAAGAAATATGCATACAGGAGGGCAGGCATTGTTGTTTCTCACTAAAGTATTTTAAAGTTATTTTCTATGTCATATTTCTAATGTTTTAGCATTTCTAACTTTAAGTATCACTTTGAGGTAAAAGGAATAATGGTAAGTGTTTACTCACAGGTAAATTGTTTTAAAGTACAATAAAAAAATTTCCCATTATCCTTTCCTGTTTCCCGTGACTTCATTTTAGTGATTATTTCTTTATTTATTCTTTTAGACTCTACTTTGCTTAGAGTAAGAGTTAATAATACTACTGCAACTTTAGGAATAATTTAAAATTCTTCCTAAAACATCATCATTTAGATTAGGAAATAAATATCTTATATACTGTCACTTCAAATTTCTCTTGTGCTGTGAAATTATTAGCATGATAAAACATTCCTGACTTACCTGGATTGATACCTGGGTACTTAAGAAGCAGAAACATTGCTTTGCAATCCATTATGCTGGATATTTATAACATGTTAGTTCTGAATTATATCTTTCTTTTTTTCCTTAGAGAAAGTTTATTGAAATAGAAAAACTTAGATTTGCAAAGGAAAAGGGAAAACATAGCTATGCAGCTGAGAGTTAATTTATAGCATATCAAAACCCTCTACATCCTTGATTAAAAATGAACAAGAACTGAAGTTAAACTCTCAACTTTTGATAGTGGTGTTTTTCTCACATTATTTACAAAAATTGGACAAGATAAATATAATAAACTCTTGCATTTCATTAGTTATGTATTGTTTTATGGACACTAATTCTTTCAAAGTAATAGGAATTAATTTTGGTATTTTTTGGTATGTACATTTGGTATGTACATATTATGGTGACACATACTATAATATTGTGATACTATAATGTAGTTTTTTAATCTTAATTTCCAAAATGTATTTTAATTAGCTGAATTAGTCTTCTCCTAATTAGCTGAAGACAACTCAGTCAAAATACTAAAATTTGAGTAGTCAAACTCAGATAATGAAATATATTGTATATTTTTTCATTGTTTTGAGGACTGTGGCACCATCATAACTGTATTAGATGTTTACCAGTCAATCATGTAAAACATATTTTCCTGTGTAGAGTGGTCCAAGAATTCTGGGTGATGTTTAGTTCTTTTTTTCCATTTGGAATCCTGCATGAGTACTGAATTCAAACGTGGACTTAATCTTTCCCTGTACATAATGCAAACTGGACTTCTCTACTTATTTTGACCTCTTTGATTTCATGGTCAGAAAGGGGCAAAGTCTGATCTGATGAACTGCCTCTGTAAAGCTAGAGTCCTAGTAATATAGTTAAAGTATGTGGCAGAAAGAGGATGAATACTTGATTTTTTATTTTTGGCCTTATCTGGATATTATTTTGAATGGTAAATTTGAAAATATAGATTTCATTTAGTTTTATCTATTATATATGTCCTCATTTTAAGTCAGAAACATCTTGGTAGAGGCAGTAGTATCCTCTGCCTATGTAGTTTTTAATAACAACCTGCATCTTCTGGACTTTCTTCCCTCACCTTACTTGTTTTACATTACATTATGGAGTGTGCTGAGTACTTATTGTGTATGTATGTCTTTAGAGGGCTGGCGAATAGATTTTAGGTGAGAAACTTGTTTTTCAAGAGATTTTCTCACAGTTTTGAATGTTGAAAAAGTGGTATGTTGTGACTTTTATTGCCCTGGAGATAAAGACAATCAGTGATCGTTACTAAATATTTTCATGAGCTATAAATATAGATACGCAAAGACTGCTTTATTTTTTTCCTTTCAGTTTCTTCTACTGAAATGAGAATTTATATAGCTAGATTAACTCAGCATTATGGTGAGGATTAATTTTCTAATAGAAATGTGAAATGTTTTTAATTTATTAACCATTTAATTAATGACTAGCTCTTATATAAAGTTGTGTCTTCAAACATATTTGATAAATATTTGAAATATATGTTCATGTTGTCCATATAATTCTGTTTTCTCCTATGAAATTTTAGCATTCTTTTCCTGGAGCTCTGAAAGATTTCAGGTCTATTAATAGAAATGAGAAACATATTTTAGCCGTTTTACATTTAGTGTATACCTATCCTAGTTCATGAACTTGCTCTGAATTTTTGATCATTACTAGTAAATTGGGATTTTGTCTTGATCATTATAATATGTTGACTCAACTCAAATTTTAACCAAACAAGTTATGCTTTAGTATTTATGTCAGTGATTATCAGTTTAGTGTGATGTTTTAATATATATTAAAAAGTTTTTTTTTTTAAGTAACAAAACTGAGTAGGAGAGGAAGTTGAAGACATTTTATTGATTATTCTTATACATGACCTAATGTTATATCCAGAAATTTAAACCTGATTTGAGAAAAAGTAATCTCTGATAGCAAAAAGCTATCTTTGCCAACAAAAAAGCATTACTTTGCCAACAAAGGTCCGTCTAGTCAAGGCTATGGTTTTTCCAGTGGTCATGTATGGATGTGAGAGTTGGACTGTGAAGAAAGCTGAGTGCCAAAGAATTGATGCTTTTGAACTGTGGTGTTGGAGAAGACTCTTGCGAGTCTCTTGGACTGCAAGGAGATCCAACCAGTCCATTCTAAAGGAGATCAGTCTTGGGCGTTCATTGGAAGGACTGATGCTAAAGCTGAAACTCCAGTACTTTGGCCACCTCATGCAAAGGGTTGACTCATTGGAAAAGACCCTGCTGCTGGGAGGGACTGGGGACTGGAGGAGAAGGGGACGACAGGGGATGAGATGACTGAATGGCATCACCAACTCGATGGACATGAGTTTGAGTGAACTCCGGGAGATGGTGACGGACAGGGAGGCCTGGCGTGCTGCAATTCATGGGTTCGCAAAGAGTCGGACACAACTGAGTGACTGAACTGAACTGAATCTCTGATAGCCATGACTTTGAAGATTTCCTTCTTAACCCTCACACCTAACATTATCTTTTCTTTGACTTTCACCTAGAAACAAAATATGTACAGAACAAAGTATACACCTTGTTTCTAAATTAAAATCCAAGAGAATATTTTGGAAATTAAATGCAAACTGAACATATGCATATGCATAGAGACCCTATTGGCAGATCACTCAGAATCCAATTTTTAATCAGAGTGGTATATCATTTGTTTAAATGAAAATAATTAATAGGAAAGCCTGGAAGAAAAGGAGGAAAGGAAAGAAGGGAAGAAGCAAGGAGTTCACTTAATAGAATCAAGCTGACTTCTATTTAGAAAGAACTTTGGCTCCTGTGATAGCTAGTTCTTCATCAGCCGTTTCCCAACACACTGATCTGGATTCCATCCATTCCTTGATTGATTGATCATGTCATAGACAAATGTTAATTGTTTTCACCAATATGTTCTAACCATACAGTGGTCTTCTCATCTCTTACCCAGGGGCTCACTGTCTTTGCCTAAGCTTATCAAGTTTCTGAAATCCTTTAGATCCATCTTAACCTTACTGTCATTCTGAAAAATTCAAGGAGGATTTAGAAGTTGGAGGAAAAATGAAAGGGAAAATGCTAAAGAGATAGGTACTGATATGGGAGAGAAAAAACATTTGGAGTTGAAATAAGTATTTTAAATATAATTTTAAAAGAGGTTATCAGAATTTTGACACTTGGAATGTTAAAGTATAATGGGAGTATGCTTTGCACTAAGGATTGAGTATTTAAATCTGCTTTCCCTTTTGGAAACGTGGGTTGTTTATTAAAATTTGAGACTTAAAAGATGCATATAAGTAGTTATAAGCAGTAGCTCTAGTTTCAAATCTACCTGATCAGAGAAAAAATAACTTATTGATAAAAATTTGCTAATTATTAGAACACTCTAAAATGTAAACTTCTGTAAGTTTTTTGAATGTTATAGAAATAAGTGTAATAACTTCCAAAATCTAGTATGCTGTTTAGGAATGCAGTAGGTCAAATAGCATTTAAACAAGGATCTTCTTGAAAAGATCATGCATCTCTTTTTATATAAAGGTTTTAACTGTTTTTATTACTGGGAGACAGAGAATATCTTGAGTTTATTTTCTTTGCATTTTACTGTAAGTGGGTATTTTACAAAAGTTGCCATCTGTGTATTTCTTTTTTAAGGAACAAGGAGTTACAGGTTGATTATTCTCTTCTCACTTGAAAATTTGCCATTCTTCCTTGAATAGCACACAAATTTTGTTTGGACTTAAAAAAAAAATCACCTGAATTAAAAGGAATAATATCTAAAGTTAAGCTTGTAGAAAAAAGCTCCTTGTTCTGTCCTATTAGTCTAAAGAAATGATAAATGCTGGCTGAATATTAATTAGCTAAAATTATAGTAACAAGATAAGATTATTGAGCATTTTTTTTTCTCCTGGGAATATTGTAAATAATTTTCCAGCAAGAAAAGTTTAGTTGTAGTATTTTATAATAGATGGAATAATATACTTGTCTATATCCTAGGGTTATAGTGGCAACAACAACAAAATCTTTGTTGTTTTTGAATGATAGAATTTCTCCATTAACTCCATAGACTTCTATATTTGTAATATTTTAATACTTATCTAAAACGTATAATATTTTTAATACTTACTTTTTTATTTTAATAGATTCCTCCTGCATGGAAAAACTACTTTCAAAAGATTGGAAGGAAAAAATGGAAAGATTAAATACCAGTGAACTTCTTGGAGAAATTAAAGGTACAGTATACAAAATATCAAACATATCAATGTAGAAATGTTATTTTGTAACACAATACGTCTGCTTATCTTCTGTACCCCAACATTAAATTCTTACCTCTAATATTTATTTATATTTGAGAGGGTAAATATATAGTGTGTTCCTAAACTTTTATTCTTTTGTAATGTTTATAGAATGAAAAATTTCCCTTTTTATAGTCTATAAACATATAACTTATAGGACAAACTACTTCATTAGTTTCCTCCTTGGCACAGAAGGAAAACAGTAGCTTTAGCTGTGCTGTGCTTAGTCACTCAGTTGTGTCTGACTCTTTGCCCACCAGGCTCTTCTGTTCATTGGGGTTCTCCAGGCAAGAATATTGGAATGGGTTGTCATACCCTCCTCCAGGAATCTTCCCCTGACCCAGGGATTGAACCAGGGTCCTCTGCATTACAGGCAGATTTTTTTACCAGCTGAGCTACCAGGGAAGCCCATAGTTCCATTTGCTGAACAAAAAATTATGAAAAAAATGTAATGTCAAAAATGAACAAATTAAATAAAGATAATTTTAGTCCTTCCTTTTGAATTTATAGTAGCTTAATTGATGAATCCAAATCACTAATTCGAATTTTTTTCTGGTCAAAAATGATCAGCTGTAGTAACTATAACAAAGGAGTTTATAGAATGTGCTATTTATATTTATGACTGGATTCTGAAGCCTGGTTCCCTGTTCAAATTCTGGCTCTGTCACTTACTAGATGAGTGACCTGGGGCAAGTCACTGAAGGTTTAAATGTTTGGAATTCCTTGTATCTAAAATTAGGATAGTAAAAGTACTTGGGCTTCCCAAGTGGTGCAGTGCTAAAGAATACACCTGCCAGTGCAGGAGATGCTGGAGATGCAGGTTCAGTCCTTGGATGAGGAATACCCTGGTGGAGGAAATGACAACCTACTCCATCGTTCTTGCTTGGAAAATTCTATGGGTAGAGGAGCCTGGCGGTCTACAATCCATGGGGTCACAAAGAGTCAGACACGACTGAGCACACACAACAGAAGTACCTACCAAGGCTCGTTAAGAGAATTAGTATAAGTAAAGCTTTTTAAACGGCTTGCACTTAAGAAAACCCTCATGAGGGAAAGTTGTGGTTGTTATTAACTGCCCATAGGATCTTAGGTTAATTAATCTCAAATAGATTTCACAGAACTTAACATTTCATGATCTCTGACCTGGCTGAGAATGAGTATCCTTATTTTAAAGATAATTGATTGGCATTATTATTTTGAAACAAATTAAGAAGTGGGCAGTCCCAATCCATTACAAAATTAACCTGCTCTATCAGTTAAGCAGCTATACTTTTTGCCCAGTCCTTCTTGTTGATCCTTTTATGGAGATGAAGTACTGTATGAAGTACTGAAGTAGCTTTTGGTATTGTGGGTAGACTCTGTTGTCGTCAATTGCTTTTCTCGGTCGCCCCTTACAGATAGTCATTGCTCTATCTATCACTCTGTCCCTTAAACTGACAATTTGAGAACTTAATTACATTCATTTTCTGAATTTATCTAATGACTTCAGGTGAATATTCCCATGGATAATTTCTCATTTAAGATGAACATTTGGTGATAACTACCTGATGAAAATTTTATTTTGAATTTATTACAGAATATTGCCTAGTATTCAGACGTGTTATGTTCAACTCAAATGAAGAGAAAGGGTAGTCGTATCTTTTCCAAAGAATAATTAATAACATTCTACTAACTAATGCAGTATCAAAATCAAGTGGAAAGTGGGTAGTACTTTTGAATTTCACTGCTTCTGTTTTGAACTCATAAAGGCTATTTGCTATTTTGGAAAAAAAAAAGAAACTCAATTTATAACTGACGTGTAGAAAGTCATTAGTGACATATTCTTTATCCAGCTGCAATAACATGGTGTGTGCTACTTTGCACGTCATTCTCTGTTTTCTTCCCTTTCCAAAGTCATTGGTTTTATGACAGTGAGTACAGAAATGGTTTATGCAAAGGCAAGCTTTTGCCAGCGTGAATGATGGGGGTCTTGTTTTCTCTCAGTAAAGTGGAAGCTAACATTTTATTATGTTATGATTCAGCATCAAGTTTTTATGATTTGGGTTATCTTTCCAATCCCACTTTCTATATTTCTTTATTTTTGATTCAAAAATGCAAAACTGTACTAGTTTTATGTAGTCAAAATCTCAAAAGTGAAACATGCAAAATCAGGCTTTTCAACTTCTTTAACTTTTTGTTTTTCTGGATTCTGTTTGTAAAATGTGTACTTTCATTTGTGTGCTGCCCTGTTTTTATGGGCAGAGAAAATAAGCTTCTTACCAAATTTTTCATTTTGATTTACTCTCCGTCAGTGTCTGTTTTTACATCTTTATATTTTGTCAGCATAATTATATGAAAAGATTCTAAAAACATGATAAAAAAACAAAAAAAATTAGTTAAAATAGCATTCAAGTAGTTTGATTGAGCCATTGCTAAAACTCAACACACACTTTTATTGTAGGTGAGATCGTCAGTTATTAGTCACCAAAATTAGTTCTAACTATTCAAAAAATTTAGGGTGATTTAAATACCATCTCCAAGAAAAACATACCTGGGGAATTTCGTGGTGTTTCAGTGGTTAGCCCTCCATTCCTCTACTACTAGGGTGTCGAGTTCTATCCCTGTTTGGGGAACTAAGATCCTGCCTGCCATGCGGTACAGCCACAAAATAAGTTTAAAAAAAAAAAAAAAAAGGAAAAGAAATGAAAAACATACTACTATGGTTTAGTGTATCTTAGCAATGTGTATTTATATATTTCATTATTTCTCCCTCATTATAAAATTCATATGTATTATAAAAAGAAACACACCTAAAGGAAAATATAATTGTCCTCTAATTCTACCTGTATTATAGTGTATATCCTTTCCATTTTAATGTGTGCATATACCTTAGAATTATTTTCCCTTAAAATTAGAATCATCCTTTTACAATTTTTTGTAATTTACTTTTCCCACTTAATGATATATTTTGAATTTCCCTATGATTAGGTTGTCTTCTAAAATATTACTTTTATTTGCAGCAAATATGATATAAAGTGAGGTTCTTATAATTTGACTGAGACTGTTATTCAATATTTAAGGTTTTATTGTTTGTCATTATAAAGAAAACCTTGAACATGGCTAAATTTTTAGTATTTTCAGTGTTATTTAGTAATTATTTTCTTAGGATATAGATATATTCTCAAAAAGTGAAATTACTGGGTTGAAGAATGTGTTCTTTTTAGAAAGACTTTTAGTTCATATTGCCACGTAGCCCTTCAGATAGAATATAGGGTTCTGTGCTCTCACTAGCAAGTATTTCCTTGCCATCTATGATTATTTTAAACATTCCTTGCCAGTTTGATAGGGGAGTATAACATTGTTGCTGATATATTTTGAATTCATTTGTTTTTGATTGATAATGAGAAGTTTTACATAAATTCATTTGGATTAAATATCTCTTCCTTTGTAAATGGTCTGTTTATGTTGTTTGCCCATTTTTCCTTTAAAGGATTTGTTTAGTTCTTACAGTTTCATAAGATTCTTTAATGATACTAGCCTTTCTTTGTCATATTTGTGTATTTTGTCATCTTACTGTATGGTTTTTGTCATCAAATCTTCCCCTCCCTGTTTTAATGCTCTTTTTTTTTTTTTTTTTTCCTGTTTGGGGTTTGTTTAGAAAGGTTTCTCCCAATCTAAAATTATATTCTACTGTATTTTCTTCCAATTCTTTGACTATATTTTTATACACTTAACCCTTTCATTCCTCTTGGATATATTTTGTTGGATAATTTCAATTTTTTTCCTCAAGCAGTTAATAAAATATCTGCATCACTTATTAAATAACGCATGTTATCCCATCTGACTTGAAATAACATCTTTTATTATATATAGATTGCATATTTGCAGCCACTCTCATTTTTTAGCTCTTTTCCATTTATCTTTCTATTTAAACTTTTAAAGTACTAGGCTGTGTTAATCACTGTAGCTTTATAGTATTTTTGAACAATATTGCAAGACCTCATTCAAAATTTTTCTTTAAGGTGCTTGTATACTTCTGTAAAATTTGCCTTAGATTTAGAAGTTGTTAATTAAAATTGCAAAGTGATTTTTAAAAGATTATAAAACTATAGAGTAGCTAAAATCTTTTTAATGTTGAATCTTTCCATTCCAAATAACTTATTCAATCAATTCTTTTATGTTTCTGAACAATGTTTTGTTTCTTATATATAGATTCAGCACAATTCTTTTAATATTTCCTCTATAATATTTAATTTTTTATTTGTGGATATTATATTTTTCATACTACTCTCTTTTTGTTACTATATTTAGGGATGATGTTGAATTTTGCTGGCTCATTTTATAACTTCCCTTTTTGTCAGGCTTGTTAGGTCTAGTCATATTTCAGCTGATGTGTTTTCTCCTCTTTTGCGGCAGTTATTTGTTCCTTTTTTTCACCACTTCTTTTAATATAATGCCTAGAATATCAAGAATATTAGGGAAAACAGGTAATAGCAAGCATTTTATTTAGTTTTTAGTTTATGGAATTGTGTTTGTTTAATATTTCACCATTAAATATTATATTGACTATTGATTTAACATATTTTTAATCATTAAAATATTCTAGTTATATTTTATTAGGAGTTTCTATGATAAATTGCATTTTAGTTTATGATATATCTTATTGGTTTTTGTTTCTCAAATTAAATAATGAAATAAACACTGATTAGTCATGGTATAGTGTTGTTTTAATGTACTTCATACTTTTATTTGCTTATATTACAGTTGTTATTTTTGCATCTGTATTTGTAAATGAGATTAGTTTGTGTTTTTCTTTATTTTTACTGCCTTTGTTAATTGTGGAAGTGAAAAGTATATCCTTTTCTGTGGAAGATGGCTATGTAAAACTATTGAATAGATAACATCTTAGCAAGTGAGAATCTGTTTTTATATTCTTTGTGTGTCCTTTGCCCTAAAGTATTGTAGGCAGCATATTGTAGGCTCTTTTCTTTTTTTTAGAATCTTATCTACCATGCTCTACCTTTTGATTGGAGAATTTAGTGCAATGACATTTAAGGTAATTATTGATTTGTTTTGTTCAGTCACTAAGTCATGTCTGGCTTTCTACCACCCCATGGACTGCAGCATGCTAAGTTCTTCTGTCCTTCACTATATCCGAGTTTGCTCAAAGTCAGTGATGTTATCTAACCATCTCATTCTCTGCTGCTCATCTCCTTTTGCCTTCAATCTTTTCCAGCATAGGGTCTTTTCCCATGAGTAGGCTCTTTGCATCAGGTCCTGAATATTCATTGGAAGGACTGATGTTGAGGCTGAAACTCCAATACTTTGGCCACCTGATGCAAAGAGCTGACTCATTGGAAAAGACCCTGATGCTGGGAAAGATTGAAGGCAGGAGGAGAAGGGGACGACAGAGGATGAGATGATTGGATGGCATCATCAACTCAGTGGGGATGAGTTTGAGTAAACTCTGGGAGTTGGTGATGGATAGGGAGGCCTGGAATGCTGCAGTCCACAGAGTTGCAAAAAGTCAGACACGACTGAGTGACTGAACTGAACTTGCATCAGGTGGACAAAGTATTGGAGCTTCAGCATCAGTCCTTCCAATGAATATTCAGGGTTGATTTTCTTTAGAATTGACTGGTTTGATCTCTTTGCAGACCAAGAGACTCTCAAGAGTCTTCTTCAGCACAATTTGAAAGTATCAGTTCTTTGGTGCTCAGCTTTCTTTATGGTCCAGCTCTCACATCTGAACCTGACTACTGGAAAACCCATAGCTTTGATGATAAAGACTTCTGTCAGCAAAGATCTGCTTTTTAATATGCTGTCTAGGTTTGTCATGGCTTTTTTTCCAAAGAGTAAGTGTCGTTTAATTTTGGGCTGCAGTTACCATCCACAGTGATTTTGGAGCCTAAGAAGATAAAATCTGTCACTGTTTCCATTTTTTCCCCATCTGTTTGACATGAGGTGATGTGACCAGATGCCATGATCTTAGTTTTCTTGAATGTTGGAGTTTTTAGATAACTTTTTTACTCTCCTCTTTAACTTTCATCAAGAAGCTCTTTAGTCCCACTTTGCTTTCTGCTGTTAGAATGGTATCATCTTCATATTTGAGATTGTTGATATTTCTCCCAGAAATCTTCATTCCAGCTTGAGTTATGTAGCCTGGCATTTCACATGATGTACTCTGCATCAGTTCAGTCACTCAGTGACTCTTTGAGTCCATAGACTGCAGCATGCCAGGCTTCCCTGTCCTTCATTCTCTTCTGTGGTTGCTCAGACTCATGTTCATTGAGTCCATGATGCCATCCAACCATCTCATCCTCTGTCACCTGCTTCTTCTCCTGCCCTCTACCTTTCCCAGCATCAGAGTCTTTTCCAGTGAATCAGCTCTTTGCATCATGTAGCCAAAGTACTGGAGTGTCAGCTTCAGCATCAGTCCTTATATTGAATATTCAGGATTGATTTCCTTTCAGATTGACTGGTTTGATCTCGTTACAGTCCAAAGGACTCTCAGGAGTCTTCTCCAGCACCACAGTTTGAAAGCATCAAATCTTTGGCACTCAGACTTCATGATCTAGCTCTCACATTGATACATGACTACTGAAAAAAACATAGCTTTGACTAAACAGACCTTTGTTGGCAAAGTGATGTCTCTGCTTTTTAATATACTGCCTAAGTTTGTCATAGCTTTTCTTCCAAGGAGCAAGCATCTTTTAATTTCATGGCTACATTCACTGATTCTAACCTTTGCTTCTTGATCTGTGTACATGTTTCTCAGGAGACAGGTAAGGTGGTCTGGTATTCCTATCTCTTTAAGAATTTTCCACAGTTTGTTGTGATCCACAGTCAAAGGCTTTAGTGTAGTCAGTGAAGCAGAAGTAGATATTTTTTCTGGAATCCTCTTGCTTTTCCTATGATCCAATATATGCTGGCAATTTGATCTCTGGTTCTTTTCTAAATCCAACTTGAACATTTGAAAGTTCTTGATTCATGTACTGTTGAAGCCTAGCTTGAAGGATTTGGGGCATTCCCTTCCTAGCAGGTAATTCAGTTCAGTCACTCAGTCGTGTCCGACTCTTTGCAACCCCATGAATCGCAGCACGCCAGGCCTCCCTGTCCATGACCAACCCCTGGAGTTCACTCAGACTCACATCCATCGAGTCAGTGATGCCATCCAGCCATCTCATCCTCTGTCGTCCCCTTCTCCTCCTGCCCCCAATCCCTCCCACCATCAGAGTCTTTTCCAATGAGTTAACTCTTTGCATGAGGTGGCCAGAGTACTGGAGTTTAAGCTTTAGCATCATTCCTTCCAAAGAAATCGTAGCAGGTAAAATGAGCGCAACTATATGGCAGTTTTTGAACATTCTTTGGCATTGTCTTTCTTTGGGATTGGAATGAACACTGACCTTTCCCAGTCCAGTGGCAACTGCTGAGTTTTCCAAATTCACTGTCATATTGACTGCAACACTGTAACAGCATCATCTTTTAGGATTTTAAATGGCTCAGCTGGAATTCCATCACCTCCACTAGCTTTTTAGTCGTAATGTTCCCTTTAGGTCCACTTGACCTCACGCTCTAGCATGTCTGATTTTAAGTGAGTGTTGTGGTCTCATTAAGATGGGTCATTAAGATCCTTTTTGGTACAGTTTTTCTCTGTTCTTGGCACCTCTTCTTAATCTCTTCTGCTTCTGTTAGGTCCTTTCCATTTCTGTCCTTTTTGTGCATAACTTTGCTTGAAATGTAACCTTGGTATCTCTAGTTTTCTTGAAGAGATCTCCAATTTTTCTCATTCTATTGTTTTCCTATCTTTCTTTGCATTGTTCACTTAAGAAGGCTTTCTTATGTTTCCTCGCTATTCTCTGGAACTCTGCATTCAGTTGGGTATATCTCTTCCTTTCTCCTTTGTCTTTCTTTTCTCAGCTATTTGTAAGGCTCAGACAACCACTTTGCCTTCTTGCATTTCTTTTCCTTGGTTTTGGTCACCACTTCCTGTACAATGTTATGAACCTCTGTCCATAGTTCTTCCGCATTCTGTCTACCAATTAGATTAGATCCTAATCTCTGGAATCTATTTGTCATCTCCAGTGTATAATCATGAGGGATTTGATTTAGGTCATATCTAATATGTCTAGTGGTTTTCCCTACTTTCTTCAATTTAAACCTGAATTTTGAAGGATACTGGAGTGGGTAACCATTCGTTTCTCTAAGGTATCTTCCTAACCCAAGGACTGAACCATGGTTTCAGTCACCTGAATGCAATGCAGTCACCTGCATTGCAGGTGAATTCTTCATCATCTGAGCTATCAGGGAAGCCCATATATACATACTCCATCTTCTTTATCCATTTATCTGTTAAAAGGACTTTTAGGTTGTGTCCATATCTTGACTGTTATAATTAATGCTGCTATGAATTGGGGTATATGTATCTTTTTGAATTAATGTTTTCATTTTCTTAGCATATATACCCAGGAGTAGAATTGCTGGATCATATAATATTTCTAGCTTTCAGTTTTTTGAAGAACCTCCTTAGTGTTTTCTAGAATGATTGCACCAATTTACATTCTTACCAACAGTGAGCAAGGGTTTTTTTTTCTCCATATCCTTGCCGACTTTGTTATTTGTGTTCTTTTTGATGACAGGCATTCTGTCAGATGTGAGATGATACCTCATGATTTTGATTTGCCTTCTTGCATTTCTCCAATGATTAGCAGTGGTGAGCATTTTTTCATGTGTCTGTTGGCCATCTGTATTATCCTCTTTGGAAAAATGTCTGTTTAGGCCTTCTGCCTGAGCTCCTCTGGTGGCTCAAATGGCAAAGAATCTGTCTGCAGTGTGGGAGACATGGGTTCAACCCTAGGTCAGGAAGATCCTTTGGAGAAGGGATTGGCAACCCACTCCAGTATTCTTGCCTGGAGAATTCCATGGACAGAGAAGTCTGGCAGGCTGCAGTCCATGGTGTTGCAAAGAGCTGGACACGACTGAGAGACTTACACTTTCACACCTTCTGCCCATTTTTTAATTGGGTGATTGGTTTCTTTGATATTGAGTTGCATCAGCTATATGTACATTTTAAATATTAACTCATCAGTGATATCATTTGCAAATATTTGCTCCCATTCAGTAGATTGTCTTTTCATGTTGTGATGGTTTCCTTTGCTGTGCAAAACTTTCAAGTTTAAATTAGGTCTCATTTGTTTATTTTTGTTTTTTTGATTCCTTTGCCTTAGGAGACAGACTCAAAATATATTGCTATAGTTTATGTCAAAGAATGTTTTTCATATTTTTTCTTCTAGGAGTTTTTTGATTTCTGGGGCTTCTCTGATAGCTCAGTCCATAAAGAGTCTGCTTGCATTGCAGGAGAGCCAGGTTAGATCCCTGGGTTGGGAAGATCCTCTGGAGAAGGAAATGGCAACCCTCTCCAGTATTACTGCCTGGGAAATCCCATGGATAGAGGAGCCTCACACGCTACAGTCCATGGGATCACAAGAGTCGGACACAAATTAGCGACTAAACCTACCTACCTTACATTTAAGTCTTTAATTCATTTTGAGTTTATTTTTTATATAGTATGAGAAAATGTTCTAATTTCACTGTTTTACATGTAGCTGTCCAATTTTCCCAGCACTACTTATTGAAGAGACTGTCTTTTCTCTATTGTATAGTTTTGTATCCTTCATCATAGATTAGTTAACTGTAAGTGTGTAAGTTTATTTCTGGACTCTATATTCTATTCCATTGATCTATGTGTCTGTTTTTGTACTATATTGTTTTGGTTACTGTAGCTTTATATTATAGTTTGAAATTAGGGAGAGTAATATCTCTAGTTGTTCTTCTTTTGTAAGACTATTTTGTCTGTTGTATTTTGTATTTTCACACACATTTTCAAATCTTTTTAGTTCTGTGAAAAATACCATTTGTAATTTGATAAGGATTCTATTAAGTCTTTAGATTGTATGGATAGTGTGATCATTTTAATAAAATTAATTTTTCCAAAAGTGAACATGATATAATCGTTTATTTCTTTTATTAGTATCTTATAGGTTTCCAAGTATATGTGTTTTACCTCTTAGATGTTTCTTCTTAGGTGATTTATTCTTTCTGATGCAATTATCAATGGGATTGTTTCTTTAATCTCTCTTTCTGCTAGCTCTTATTAGTTTATAGAAATGCAACAGATTTCTTTTATTAATTTTGTATCCATCAACTTTATGATATTCACTGATGAGCTCTAGTAGTTTTCTAGTGGATTTTCAATGTATAGTATTTTCAATGCATAGTATCATGAGCTTCCCAGGTGGTACTAGTGGTAAAGAACCTGCCTGCCAATGCAGGAGATATAAGTGATGTGGTTTCGATCCCTCAGTCAGAAAGATCTGCTGGAGCGGGTATGGCAATCCATTCCAGTATTCTTGCCTGGATAATCCCATGGACAGAGGAGCCTGGCAGGCTGCAGTCCATAGGATCACGCAGTTGGACATGATTGAAGCCACTTAGCGTGCATGCACACATGTAGTGTGCATGTATCATGTCATATATAAACAGTGACAGTTTTATTTCTTCTTTTCTAATTTTTGTCCCTTTTATTTTATTTATTTATTTTTCTTTTCTGGTTAGCTAGAGCTAAGACTTTCCATACTATGTTGAATTAAAGTGGCAAGAGTGGACATCCTTTTCTTACTCCTAATCTCAGAAGAAATGCTTTCAGTTCTTCACTGTTAAGCATGATGTTATCTGTGGGATGATCATATATGGCCTTTATTATGTTGAGGTATGTTCTCCACTTTCTGGAAAATTCAGCATCCATTTTTAAAAAATACATGGATGTTGAATTTTGTGAAAACCTTTTCTGTATCTGTTGAGATGACCTTATAGTTTTTATTCTTCAATTTGTTAATGTGGTATATCACACGGATTGACTTTCAGATATCGAGCGATGCTTGTATCCCTGGGATAAATCCACTTGATCATGGTGTGTGATCCTTTTAATATATTGTTGGGTTTGGTTAGCTAATAATTTGTTTAGGATTTTTGTATCTAGATTTACCAGTGATACTAACTTTTAATTTTTGTGTGTGTGATATCTTTGCCTGGTTTTGGTATGAGGGTGATATTGGCCTCACAAAAGTGATTCTTCTGCAATTTTTTGAAATAGCTTCAGAAGGATAGATGCTAAGTGTTCTCTAAACATGTGGTAGAATTCACCTGTGAAGCCATCTGGTCCTGGATTTTTGCTTGTTGGGAGTGTTTTTTTTTTTTTTTTTTAAGTATTGATTCAATAACATTACTGGTAATTAGTCTGCTCATATTTTCTTTCTTCCTGGTTCAATCCTGGGAAACTATACATTTCTGCAAATTTGTTGATTTTTTTTCTTGGTTGTCCTTTTATTGGCATATAGTTGTTCATAATCGTGTCTTACGATCCTTTGTATTCTTGTGGTGTCTATTATAACCCTTCATTTTTCATTTCCAATTTTATTTATGTGTCCTTCTTTCTTTGTGAGTCTAGCTAAAGGTTTATTGAATTTGTTTCTTTTCGAAGAACCAGCACTTAGTTTTATTGATCTATCCTATTGCTTTGTTAGTCTCTATTTTATTTATTTCTGCTCTGATGATTATGATTTGTTTCCTTTTACTAACTTTAAGTTTTGTCTTTTCTTCTTTTTCTAGTTCCTTTAGGTCTAAAGTTAGGTTGATTATTTGAGCTTTTTCTTATTTCCTGAAGTAAGCTTGTATTGGCTATAAACTTCCCTCTTCAAACTCTTTTGCTGCATCACATAGAGTTTGCATTGTTGCTTTTTATAAAAATTTGTCTCCCAGTACATTTTGATTTCTTCTTTTGAGTTCTTCAGTGATCCATTGGTTGTTTAGTAACATACTGTTTAGTCTCCACATGTTTTTTATTTCTGCAGCTTTTTTTTTTTTTTCCCCTTGTTGTTGATTTCTAGTCTCATAGTGTTGTGGTCAGAAAAGGTGCTTGATATGTTTTCAAATTAGTTAAATTTTAAATTTAGAGATACTTGTTTTATGGCCTAGCGTGTGATCTATTCTGGAGAATATTTCATTTGCACTTGAAAAGAATGTGTACTCTGCTGCTTTTTGATACAATAGTCTATATATATGTGTTATGTCTATCTCATCTAATGTGTCATTTTAAACCAATGTTTCCTTATTCATTATCTGCCTGAAAGATGTGGCAATGATGTAAGTGGAATGTTAAAGTCCCCTACTGTTATTGGGTTAATGTCAATTTCTCCCTTTATGTCTATTAATTTGCTTTATGTGTTTAGATGGTATTTACAATTGTTGTATCATCTTGGATTAATCCCTTGATCATTATGCAACGTCTTTATTTGTCTCTTGTAATAGTCTTTGTTCTAAAGTATATTTTGTATAGTGTAAATATTGCCACCCTGTCTTTCTTTTGATTTCCATTTGCATGGAATACCCTTTTTCATCCTCTTTCAATCTGTGTGTGTCCTTAGATCTAAAGTAAATGTCTTATAGGCAGCATATATATAGAACTTTTTTTTGTATCCTTTCAGTCACTCTATGTCTTTTGATTGGAGAAGGTAGTCATATTATACATAAGGTAATTATTGATATGTGTATGCTTTTTGCCATTTTGTTAATTGTTTTAGGATTGTTTTGTAGTTCTTTTTGATTTCTTTCTTCTTTTGTTCTCTTTGTGATTTGACCCCTATGTTTAGTATTGTTTGGATACCTTTCTCTTTTTTGTATGTGTATTATAGATTTTTGGTTTGGTTACCATGAGGTTTGTATATAATTATATATATATATATATATATATATAGTTGCTGATCTCTTAATTTTAAATGCATTCTAACAATCCTGTATTTTTTACTCTCCCCTACTCCCATTGCTTTTTTTGACATCATATTTTACCTCCACTGGTTTTTCTGTATATCCCTTAAATGGTTGTGAATATAGATGATTTTAGCACTTTTGTCTATTAGCCTTCCTACTAACTTTGTACATGGTTGATAAACTACTTTCAGTGTGTATTTGCCTTTACCAATGAGCATTTTCCTTTTGTAAATTTTATGTTTCTAGTAGTGGCCTCTTCTTTTTCACTTAGAGAAATCCCATGAACATTTCTTGTAAAGCTATTTTGGTAGTGCTCTTTTAGCTTTTGCTTGTCTAAAAATTTTGATGTCTCCATCAAATCTGAATGAGAGCCTTGCTGAATAAAGAGTACTCTTGGTTGTAAGTTTTTTTTTTTCTTTTATCAGTTTATATGAATATATTGTGCCTTCTGGACTGCACTTTCTGCCAAAATGTCAGCTGATAGCCTTATGCAATTTTCATTATGTATAACTTGTTGCTTTTCTCTTGCTACTTTTAATATTCTCTCTACATCTTTAATTTTTGCCATTTTAATTGCATTTTGTCTTGGTCTAGTCCTCCTTGGGACTCTTAATATTTCTTGGATTTGGATGTCTATTTCCTGTTCCAGGTTAGGGAACTTTTCAGCTGTTATGTCTTCATGTATGTTACCTGCCTCTTTCTCTCTCTCCTCTCTTTTTGGGACCCCTATAATGTAATGTTGGTACTTTTGAGGTTGTTTCAGAGGTCTCTTAAATTGCCCTCATTTTTCATTCTTTTTTCTGTTCTGCTTCAGTGATTTCCAGTACTCTGTCTTCCAGCTTGCTGATTCATTTCTCTGTGTCATTTATTCTACTATTGATTCCTTCTCACGTATTTTTCATTTCAGTTGTTGTATTCTTCATTTTTACTCGATTGATTTCTTTGTATTTTCTTTTTGTTCAAGACTTCTAACTTCCCGCTATGTTCATTTATTTTTCTCCTGAGTCCTTTGATGATCTTTGTGATCATTACCCTGAGCTCTTTCTAAGGTAAATTGCCTTACTCCACTTCACTTAGTTCTTCTGGGGTTTTTACATGTTTCTTCATTTGGAACTTATTCTTCTGCTACCTCATTTTTCTTAACTTGTTGTTTTCATTTCTATATATCTGTTAGGTGGGTTACTTCTCCTAGCCTTGCAGAAGTGGCCTTTTGTAGGAGACATTCAATGCTCCAAGCAGTACATTTCCCTCTAGTCACTAGGAGTGTGTGCTCAACCCCTGTGTGTGCTTCTTGGGTCATTCTGTTGTGGTAGGCTGCTTCTTTTAGGCATGGCTTGTCCCCAGTCCATTTGGTTGCCAGATGAAGGCTGCCCACCACTGATTTGTGAGGCTGGGTCACAAGGTGGCTGGCTACAAAACCCTGGGGGTGGAATTGGGATCCAGGAGATCCCGTGGCAGTACCTGGGGCCTATCCACTATTGACTGAAGCCAGGTCCTGAGGCCAGCATCAACCTACTGTCAGGAAGAGCCAGGTCCTGGAGTCTGGCTGCAGAGCCCAGGGGTCCTGAGCTGGTGTAGAACCATTGGTGAATGGGGCTGGTTCCTGACATAGCTGGCTGAGAGGTCCAAGGTGTCCTGAAGCTTGTTGACCTGCTGAGGGTAGGCTGGGTCTTGCCATATCAGGCTAGGAGCTGCAGTTTTCCACTGGATGGTGGCTGAAGCTTGACCCTATGATTAGAAAGTGAAGTGCCCTATGGACTGTAGCCTACCAGGCTCCTCCATCCATGGGATTCTCCAGGCAAGAATACTGGAGTGGGTTGCCATTTCCTTCTCCAGGGGATCTTCCCAACCCAGGAATCGAACCCAAGTCTCCCATATTGTAGGCAGATGCTTTACCGTCTGAGCCACCAGGGAAGTCCACAGGTTTGCTAATGGGTGGGGCCTGGACCCAGGGAGTTCTGGGGCTGGTACCTATTCACTGGTGGCTGCAACTAGTCCTGGGGTCTCTATGAGGATCTGGCTGTAGTGCACATGTACCAGTATGTGGAGGTAGGTCCTCAGCCATCTGATGGGCTGGGATGTGTCCAGGGGCAGCTGTGGGCTCACAGGGTCTTAAGGCAGCCTTTCTCCTGGTGGGTTGGGGCCGGATCCCAGAACATGTTAGATTTTGTGTGTATCCTGTAAGAGTGGAGCCTGTTTCCACAACTTTCTGAGTCTTGTGGAAGTAAGCCCTGCTGGGCTTCAAACTCAAATATTCTGAGTTTTTTTTCTTCCCAGTGCAGGACTCTTGTGCCGGGAAGCCAATGTAGGACTCAGAACCCTCTTTCTTTGTAGAAAACCTCTGAAACTGTAATTATTCTCCTGTTTATGAGTCACCCACCCAGGGGTATGGGTCTTGACTATACTATAACTCTGTTCCTCCTACCCATCTTGTTGTGGTTCCTTCTACACAAATTTAGCTGTAGAAGAACTTTTCAGGTAGGTTCCAATCAAATAATTATGTAAATAGTTGTAATTTTGGTGTACCTGTGAGAGGAGGTGAGGCTAAGGTCTCTCTACTCTGCTGTCTTTGGCAAAAGAACCTCTATGGAATCATCTATCTTGATCTAAATCTAAATAAGAGAGAGGGGAACAATACAGTAAAGGATACAAGGTGAAATAAAAATAGTGGTAAGGTTCATAACCCATTTGTATGTATGCTTGTTTGAGTTGTACCAAAAGAGTAAGGATGCCAGGACATTTACGATGATGAAACATTTCTAAATGCAAAGGTAGTATACTAAATGATGTCTAGATCATTAGAATTCACCCTGTTTCTATGCATGGATCTAGCCTTCTGTGGTTTATATGGGAGAATCTTAGCCAGTCTCCTTCTTTTACACACATTCCCCTCTATACTGTGGCTGGCATATCCTCCGTGGTGTGAAGGCGCCTCCCTGGGCAGTGTGCCAGAGAAGCAGTAATGTTGGTTGTTTGAGTTAGCACAAACTGTTTGTCAAACACACAGATGATAGAGAGAAAAAAATAATTATGTGATATGAATCAAATAAGGAAAATAGTGTTTTCCTTCCTTCCTTGGTCATTTATGATTAATCATTTAAATATTTACATTTAGGGGTTAAGGCAGATGTGCTTATAGGTACACTCTCCTGATGCTTAGAAAAAAATGACAGTGTCTTTCTGCTAGGGAAAAAAAGTGATTAAACAAATGCTTTTAGAAGAAAAATTCTACAAATGATTCCCAATGTTTTTAAGGTTATGTTCTGAAACTCAATTACTTACTATAGTTATTCAACTAAAATGTTTAAGAGATTTGTTCTGGAGGCTAAATACTGTTTCCATACTTTAATATTAAAAACTTTAAGCATTACTCACTGTTACTTCACTAGGGTTTTTACTAAGAGAAGTAAAATTAGGAACTGTTGTATCAAATGGTGCAGGTATATTACAATTGTGCTTCGTGCATATACTGAATTAAAAATGTGAGCTTATTATAATTTTGCTACTCTGTGCCACTAAGAGCCAGGTTTCATTTTTAGTTTTGATTGCAAACATAAATTTTTAGAGGAGAGTGCAGGAATACAAAAGTCATGGTTTTTTTCAGTGCATAGATCTTTGAAGATCAAATAGTGTAGGTTATTCTTGAAGTAACTTAAGCAGTGCTGTTATCACCAAAGGGTCAGAATGAATATAACATCATTCCAATAGAATTAGTTTCTATGTCACAGGTTACTATCTTAAATGCCAATTCTCTCTACTAGTTTGTTCACTTTATAGTAAGGGCCCAAACTATATCTAAGTACTCTGATTGCTTATTGCATGCATTGCCCTTTATACAGAGTACTCTGTATTTTTAAGAATAGTAATACATAGTTACTGGTATTTTCTGTTGTAGGCAATCACAGAAGGACTAGAATGGTTTTTGAAAAGCTGTGACCATACGTTTTACATATTCATTTATAAATGAGTTTTTCTTGAATTTCCATTTACAAATTTACAGCAGTTTCTTCATCTGAGGGAACTTAAAAAATCTGGATGCATTTAGAGGTGAATCATCTGCCATTTTTCAACTCTAATAATATCAGCTATGTTCACATACCTAGTGATTTTTGTTGTCTCTTTAGGAAAAAAGGTTGAAACAATAATAATGTATAGGTTTCATGTATTTTGAAAAATTTAAATTGTTATTTCTAAGACAATTGCTATATTGTTCTAGAGACCAGCTTGTGAAAGAGATTTAGAGCACATGTAATTTTCTCATTGATTTGTATGAAATAATGTAGTAGAGCATCACTATTTTCTGTATAAATCTGTGTAATTGAAGAAATTCAGAGTAATATCTAGAATCATAGAATTTCCAAAAATAACTTGAAGGAGCTTTGTATAATATGTAATTCAAACTTCTTATTTTCCATTATAGCGACTCCAATATCCAGAAAAGTGACTTCCCTAAAATCACATAGTAAATTACTAAGGTGGAATCTTAATTTCCCCTAAATAGCATGTTTATCTTATTTCACATATTCTTTTGGTCATCTTGTAATCAATATTATTGCAGGACTCATGAATCCCTTTTACTACTAATAAATGCATACCATGGCTAGTTTACAGATATATATGCGTTATAACACAACAATACCCATTTTTAGAAATTATACCACTTAGCATGAATATAGATATTTCAAAGCTCTCCTTTGTTCTCTCTGTTATAAACATCTTTTACTTCTTTTGATGTTTGTGTGATATACATGCAAGCAATTAAAACCTCCCCCCAACTTGGGGTTGGAGACACAAAGTCTTCTTGATTAAAATTCAAACAAAACTACTGGCAAAAATTGCTACTATATGATTAAGGTCTAGAGTATTATGATACATTAGAATCATTGTTAACTGTTGGGATTTAAAGAAATCGATATGTTGGGGAAAAGATCAGATGAATCTAATTATAGAAATCAATGTTTACTTAAAAGAAAATATTGAAGTTTAATAACAGGTTCTGACTGTAAATATAGCACTGGCTAAAATTGTTCTTTGTTATTATTATATTGACCATGTAATCATATTTTAAATTCACTGAATAAAAATCTGAAACTTCTGTTTTTAGTAGTTAATTATTATAATTAAAGCATAAAATTTTACCTTAAAATCACATCTGGTTTAAAAAAATTCATTATAAAATATTCTTACATGTAAAAATAGTCACCAATTATAAAATATTCCTATTGATTCCATTTTTAAAAGGCTAATTTTAGCAATAGATACAGCCTAGAGTGAGAAAGGAGGCAAAATTGGTTAGAAGGAAAAAAAGATCCAAAGTATTCTTACACAATTATGATTACATTAAATATGTATTAGTCTATTTGGTGACATATCGAAATAAAAGAGAACACATTTTGATATAATTCAAAAACAAGACATTTCACTTTTTTCTTCCTGATTGCTGTGATGAAAATAAACATTATAACCAGCATGGAGAAGAAAAACTATTACTAATTGCAGCCTAGATTTTAAGTAAAATGAAGGTCATTAGCAATTTCCTGGAAGCCATTCAGACTGCTTACCAGGAAATGGTAGCTAGCAGGACATCTGTAATCCTCCTGTGTGGAATTAGTGGAAACACTGGAGCTTTAATGATGTGTGTTAGATTTAGGCTTATGGTAGAACCTTTGTTTATCAAAGTAGTTCATATTCTTTGAAAACAAATGTTTCTATTTCAGTCTTAGTGCACAAATCCAGAATTAAAAATAGATTTTAACTTCTATCCATACATGCATAAGTACATGTGTTAATACACACCTGTAGATTGGAATTTGACTCTTAGTGGAATAAGAGATGGCAGGGTAACAGCAAAGCTATAGGAATCTGGGAATGAAATGTATTGGGGCATATTGAAAGAAATTTATCTTATATCTTGGAATACTGATTTCACAACATTTTGGTTGGTGAATTTAGTTCCATTTTTAGTAGCATATTAGCTCAATAAAGAGGTAAGCAAAGCTGAGTGAAAAGTGAAAATATCTTATAGACATAAAGTTAAGTTTGACTTATTTTGCAATATAATGGGAGGAATGGGGTCACTAATTTAGAGGCACAGCTTCTCTATATTACCTGAATTATTCTTTGGCTTAATAAGGACAATATCTCTGGAAATATTAAGAGTGAGGAACTCTGGAACTGTTAAGAGTGAGGAAAGCATATGTATGATGTAATTTATGTAAAAAATTGAAAGTGAAAGTGAAGTTGCTCAGTCGTGTCCAACTCTTTGCGTGGACTAGTAGCCCACCAGGCTCACTCCATCCATGGGGTTCTCCAAGCAAGAATACTCGAGTGGGTTGCCATTTCCTTCTCCAGGGGATCTTCCCAACCCAGGAATCGAACCCACATCTCCCGCATTGCAGGCAGACGCTTTAACCTCTGAGCCACCAGGGAAGCCCATGCACAGAAAATTGCTGGAAGGATATTTATTAAACCCTTAACAGAGGTTGACTATGTAGAGGGTAGTGTATGCTATGGCACAGGGGCTGAAATTTTCATTTGGGCTGTACAGTTTGTACTGACTTTTTTTTTTTTTTTTACTTCTTTAAGCCATGTGTAGGCATTGCTTTTCCAATAAAGACTAATTTTTTAAAAAGACTGAAAGTAAGTCTTGAATTAAAAAAATGGAAGGAATTAGTTTCAGTATTTGTACGAAAGAATATTGATTTTATTACCTACTAAACTTCTATTTTTTGAGAGAATTAGAGATAAAATGTGTTTAGAGTGGCATGTAGTTGGGAATCAATAAATGCTATAGGTAGGCAACAACCGTTATCAACAACAATTAGCATAATTTAGTACTTGAAACAATAAATATTTATTGGTAGAGTAGTAAACTATAGGTCTAAAAATTTTTGTTCTCAGAACTCTTAAAATGTATTGAGGACTCTAAAAATCTTTTTATCTGTGTGACATATCTATTAATACTTACTGTGTTAGAAGTTAAACCTGATAAGTTTTAATAAATATTTATTAATTCATTTATAAGTTATAATAGTATACCTGTTACATGTCACCATAAAGATTTTTTAATAAAAATACATTTCATAAAATTGAAGTAATTTAGTGAGAAGAGTAGCATTGCTTTTTATTTTGGTAAATCTCTTTAGTGTATGGTTTAACAAGAATTAAACCATATCTGCTTTTGTACTCAATCTGTTGTGATGTGTACTGTGAGTATATGAAGAGGGAGAAAATGTCTTATAGCCTTTTCATATAATTGTGAATTTTCTTCTAATCACACAAAATTTCATAAATGGTAATTTATTAGAAATTAGGTCCAATAGGATCTAAAACCATTTCAATGTAGGATCTAAAACGATTTCAGTTCAACTTTTACATTTAAAATCCATTGGTCCAATTTGACCTTCGAATGAATCTTTTACTCCATGCACGATTTTGTAACAGCTTTTTAGATTACATTGTTTTACTGAGTATGCAGATTTTGGCACATTTCATCATGCACTATCAAAAAATCACATTTATTAGTATCACCACTAACCTTATCAGAAAATCTTTTAAGTCTTTGGAGACTGTCATGCTAATGATGGCAGATAAAAGTTTTCACAATTTTAATTTTCTCTGTAAAGTTCAAACTGCATTGTTTCCACCAATACTTTCAGTTGTTTTTCTGAAAGTGGCAGGCTTACTTGCCAAATATTGAAGTACAAAAATGATATTTTGTCTATTAGTTGTTCTTTCAAATAAAATTTTTGCTTTGTGTAAAAGATACGAAAATGTCAGCTTATGAGTCAAACAATAGCATAAGTCATTTTTCTTGACCTATTGAAGTGAAGTGAAGTCGCTCAGTCGTGTCCGACTCTTTGCGACCCCATGGACTGTAGCCCACCAGGTTCCTCCGTCCATGGGATTCTCCAAGCAAGAATACTGGAGTGGGTTGCCATTTCCTTCTCCAGGGAAATCTTCCCAACCCAGGGATCGAACCTGGGTCTCCTCCATTGCAGGCAGACGCTTATAACCTCTGAGATACCAGGGAAGCCCTGCACCAGATTTAGAATCTTGAACTATTATATGCTTGAAAGTGAAAGTGAAGTTGCTTTGTGACGCTTTACTGTCTGACGCGTTACTGGCAGACGCTTTACTGTCTGAGCTACCAGGGATGATCTACATTATATGCTTACATACAATAAACAGCAGAATGCTTCCCATTTCATCACATAAAATATTTTAAGTATGAGTACTTCAAAGTGATTATTTAATAAAATTGTTTTTTTTTGTTTCATCAAGGAAATTATTAATTGAAACTGAACTTTTTGCACTTTTTTACTATAAGTGCATAGTGGTAAAGAATACAATGTCTATAGTAGAATTAGGCTCATTTGATTCATGCTAGAGGACCTTCAGTTTTTTCCCCACTACTTCATTTGCATCATCAGTGCAAATGTCGATAGTATAACATGCAATACAATGCCTTACTATTATTATGAAAACAGTATTGCTCTCAGGTGTCAACTCTGGGATTCCAAGGAGTTCAAGAATCACATTTTAAGAACCACTAGACTAGAACCTTAAAAGAGACTGGCATATATTTACCTTGATAATAAATTAATTTGTCATTAATAACTACAAAGCAAATTAGTCACATCTAAGAGTTCAAAGTTTCTATGAAGACAGTAAATGATGGGGGTTCCCTGGTGGCTCAGTGGTAAAGAATCTACCTGCCAATGCGGGAGACATTGGTTTGATCCCTGATCTGGGAAGTTCCCATATGCCATGGAGCAACTACGCCTGTGCGCCTCAGCTACTGAGCCTGTGCTCTGGAGCCCAGGAGCTGCAACTACTGGGCCCAAATGCCGCAACTACTTAAGCCCATGCCACAACTACTGAAGCCGCAACTACACAGTGCCCATGCTCTGCAGCAAGAGAAACCACAGCAATGAGAAGTCCACGCATTGCAACTCGAGAGTAGCTCCCACGTGCTCAACTAAAGAAAAACCGTCGTAGCAACAAAGACCCAGCACAGCCAAATATAAATAAATAAATAAAACTTGATGTAAAAAAATACTAGATGAAGTTACTGGCTTAAAGGAGTGAGTTGCTTTACTCCTTGAAACTCAAATTGTGGCATAATAAATACAGAGTGTGGAGTTGATCAGAGGTGAGTTTGAATTGTGGCATAAACGTAGCAATTTATTTACACTATTTTACTCTCACCTTTCTGATGTATAAAGTAGAAAAAATACTTGCTTTTCAGAATTATTGTCAGTGATTGCAAAGTGATTGATAAAATTGTCCTCAATAAATAGTAGTTTGACAGTAGGAATAAGAATGTTTGCTTTTGTGCCACCCATTAGTACCTAGAAATATTTATCACCTCTTTTTTTTTAAGTTTTAAAAAATATTTGTCTACATTGTGTCTGAGTTGCAGCACGTGGGATATTCGTTGCATCATGCAGTATCTTTCCTTGTAGCACATGGACTCTGTAGATGTGGTGCATGGGCTTAGTTGCTCTGTGGCGTGTGGGATCTTAGTTTCTTGACCAGGAATTGAACCAGTGTTCCCTGTGAATTCTTAACCAGTAGACCATATGGAAGTCCCCATATATTACCTCTTGAAGCACAAATTATTTCATAGGAAATGATTTGATATCTATAAAATTAAGAAGTTCTAACAGTCCGAGAAATCAGTACTATCACCCCTGTCAAGTTTAAAAGTACAATTCACATTGCCAGCGTTTGTTCAAATATATTCACTTTATTGATAATTAGCTTAACTTTTTAGTGAGGTCAGGCCTAGTCAGCTTCATTCCCGTCTTACAGATCTTTTAACTATCATAGGCTTCTCAAATCCTTGTAGTAATCTTGAATCACCTTATTTAAGTACAATTCAAATTCTGTTTTCCAGAATTTTAAGAAATTTTTTTCATATAATTTTAGTTCTGGCATATTATTATAGTGATAGCTGAAACTTAGAGAGGTCTTGCTACTAAAATGGGTTTGTCTCATGTATCATTTCCAGACATACAGTTGCTGTGAAATATTTTGTGTGTGTGATATGTATGATAAATGAGATTCTAATAATATGAATTCATTATTTTATAATTAAAAGTTATACTTAAGGTTTTTAGTAAACATAAAAAAGATTTTAAAGTTATATATATCATTCTTTTTAATTTGCTGTATTTTACTTTAGGCTTTTTTATCTGAATAAATGATATAATTTAAAAACACATTTGTAATAATATTTATATACAGTTGATTCTTAAAAGAAAAATTTATGGAATAGTAATTAATCTCAGTGCTGTGTATAGGCCCAGAAATGTTCTGTGCCTAGCACCATGGGTACCAGGGTGCATCCTGGATATTTCTTTCCTCTAGAATCAGCTTTTCAGCAAATACTTCTGAGATATGTGTGCCACATTAAGAACTGGCCCATAGTACTAGATCTCCCACATACTTACTATTTAGGTCATTTGTCTGAAATAAGAAAAAATATTGTAAGGCTAATCATTTAAGAAAATGCGTGTATTTACATCCAAATGGTGTTTTTATGAATGAGACCCTTGAAATAGGCATAAATTGTTCATTATTCTCTACATTTTAAAATGTGTTGCTACTGTTGATAATTACCACTGAGTGCGTATTTAAGGCACTGAGGAAATTTGATGCAATTATTCCGTTTATTTGTGATTTCCCTTCAATCCAAATATCTGCATTAAACTATTGAAAAAGGAAACTACAGAGAATTTAGGTTATTTAAAAAGTGCACACATTTTCTATATTCTGCTCGTAAACTTGTATTGCACTAACCAAAATAAAATTAGAATGAACCCAACATTCTAAAGGATAGGATTCAAAAGTTTAGATAATTTTGAATAAAATTACCTCAGTACCTTCTAAGTATAAACACAAATGGGCAGGGCCAGTTGAAAGCCTACAGTCTTACAAAAGTCAACAAAAGATGTTTATAGTCGAGTTCACAATTTAGCTAGTTTTCATACTGACCAAGTTTCTTGGCCTTCCTCAACTGATAGAAACTGACTAGAGGCCAGACTAGAAATTCAGGCAAGGTTTTATTGGGGCCCCTGCTGCAGGAGCAGGAAGGGAGAACAGGGAGAGGTTCTCTTGCTCACCCGCTCCCTAAGGCAGGGTGAACTTGTTCCTTATATGGGATAAGGATAGGATATGTGTCCAGGTGTCTGGACCAGAGGAGTGGCTTAGGTATTTTACCCACCTGTCTTGTAGTGGTGTGTTCAGGGGTATGCCCAGACCCTGCTTTTGCTCCCAATGCCCTGTTTTTTACTCCGAGCTCTTCAGAAGTGGCTGTTGAGTTTTTTGGCCTTTTGTATCTTTTTGTCCATAATTTGCCCCAACTGTGCATGATTGCAGTTGTTTTTAGTCCCTTATAGTTTCTATATTTTGGGGGCTCCAAAATCACTGCAGATGGTGACTGCAGCCATGAAATTAAAAGACACTTGCTCCTTGGAAGAAAAGCTATGACCAACCTAGACAGCATATTAAAAAACAGAGACGTTACTTTGCTGACAAAGCAAAGTAATGACATCCATCTAGTCAAAGCTATGGTTTTTCCAGTAGTCATGGATGGATGTGAGAGTGGACTATAAAGGAATGAGAGCCAAAGAATTGATGCTTTTGAACTGTGGTATTGGAGAAGACTCTTGAGAGTCCCTTGGACTGCAAGGAGATCCAACCAGTCCATCCTAAATGAAATCAGTCCTGAATATTCATTGGCAGGACTGATGCTGAAGCTGAAACGCCAATACTTTGGCCACCTGATACGAAGAACTGACTCATTTGAAAAGACCCTGATGCTGGGAAAGATTAAAGGCAGGAAGAGAAGGGGAAGACAGAAGATGAGATGGTTGGATGACATCACTGAGTCTATGGACATGAGTTTGAGTAAGCTCCAGGAGTTGGTGATGGACAGGGAAGCCTGGCGTGCTGCAGTCCACAGGGTTGCAAAGAGTCAGACGTGACTGAGCGACTGAACTGAACTGATAGTTTCTTTGTATTTTGTGGCTGGAAGAGAGGTTTATGCAGGGGCAAGTACTCCAGCACTCCAGCAAAGGGTCCCAGGTCCCAGCCTGTCAGTTTAATTTCAGACAAACTATTTTTCCTCAAGCCTGTTTTCAGTACTTATGAGTTGATTACACCTGGAAATGGATTGAATAGAGAGAGAAGTTGGTAGCTCTTAGAAAGTTTGTACAAAGTGATAGAAACCACAGAGAAGAGATCTGAGTCTTTCTCTTCCAGGAGCACCCAACATTTTTTAAAGCTCAGAGAATTTGGGTACTGAAAATCATCTCTACTGCTGAAAGGGTCAGAAAATGAGAAGAGTGCAAGAAGGGTATAGCTTTTGTAGGCCTATTTTATATTTTCTCCTTTGATCATAGCTGGTAAGAAAAGTACACATTTTTCACAGAAATGATTCAATATCATTAAAATGGTTTTGTTGGGAATAGAATAAGGCTGAAGAACACAAGTATTAAATGGGAAGGAGGAACTCCATATCTGTTTAGTTCAGTAGACATCAACTGGTGTTCCTTTTCAAGTTAAGATGCAACTATTCTTTATATGTGCTTTAATAATATTCTAAAATATCCCTCTAGGGCTGTGGAAGACATGAGATTTAAAGTGAAATCTATTCCATGGCTTTAAAAAATATGTTTCTTCATATAATAGTAAGGAGAGACCTGTATTTTTATTCTTAAAGTGAAGAGTTACATTCCTATTAACATTTGTTTAACTAGGCTTCTATCACAACAGGTGCACAATTATTTTTATGAGTAAAATATTATCAGCCTTCAAAATTAGCCAGGGCAAAATGCAAGTTGTCTGATTAAATAATCAGAGCTGAACCTTAAAATACATTTGATTTCCACAGGAATTTTAAAATGCAAAGTCCCAGCCTCTTATTCTGATATGTTGAAGGAGTTGCAATTGTTTGTGGTATGTAAGTAGCAGCTTGTATTGCAAATAATTTGATATATTTCACATAATTCAATTGACCTTATGAGACAGTCTACTAAAAATGTAGTAGAAGTTTATTACCCTAGTCTAATATTTTAATCCATCAGTGAAGTAGTATTGTTTCACATGCATAGAGCAGAAAAACTGACCCTTTGTTTTGTAGACTATTCTGAATTCAGTTAAAGGGCACATCAGTTTAGAAAGTTAAAATCCAGTGTATTTTTAAAATTTAATTTGTGGAGGGTAAAAAAATAAGAATATAAATTTCAGTTCATAGAATGTATAAATCACGTGTATACCAAAGTTACTGAATTCTTGGTGGAAAATAAAGACTCCCAAATGGTTAAAATCAAACAATCAAAAAAATAAATAAATAAATAAAAGCAAACAATAACACACACACATACTCTTCTGAACACAACAGGAAGCTTCTCTAGGAGGCACTTTCTAAACCATGGTTTAGAAACACTACAACAGTGCAGCTGTTAGAAACCAATTATAGCCAGGTAACTGTTTGTTTTCGTATCTAAATCTGTTTGTCAATCAGGGGAATGCCGTGAATCAGGAAAGGATATCTCATACAAACCACAGTAAGGCAAAGTATCTGGAATGGGTCCAAGCCACAGGAATTAGGGCAGGAGTATAGATGGAATCAAAACCATATATACGCACATGGCTGCTGTCTTTGACCAACTTTTCAAATAGGCTCAGAAGTAGAGACTATTGGAGAAAAACATCAGTTTTCTATTGAGAGTAGTCTGATTTTAAGATTTCTTAGAAACATGTTGTTATTTATAGAAAAGTGATTGTAGAAGACATCTTTTATGGATCTTCAAATGTAAGACATTTCTAAAACTGGCTCATAATTATCATTTCAAAATGAAGTTTAAGCTTATCTTTCAAATTAAAAAATAAGCATGCTATATATATCATTATGTATGTATATATATACGTATATATGACCATAGTTATAAACAGGTAGGCTTTTACTACTTTGAAATTCATTTACGGCAGTTTCTAGCTTATCTAGCTACTTATGAAGAAACTTTAGTTTTATCTGGACCCAAGAATACTCTGTTACTTGTTAGTTAAACCACCTCTACTGTTTAAATATGCAGCTGTTGTGCTATGGTTGCAAAATTTCAGGAGACAGTGAATTATACAAAGAATGACTTACATAAATCTATAAAGCTAGATGTTTTTCCATGCTGAAATATGGGTAAACCTACTGAGATTCTGAAGTTTAAGTTGGTGACATCAAGGAAACAAATAGAAATTTATTAAGAAAGCTAAAGAAAATGAAATGGGCATGACAATTCTGTGGTTTTGCTTAAACACAGGCTTTCACATCCATTGAAAGTCCTGGATTTCTTGTTAACTGCTTACTGAAAGGAGCTATTTTATTTTGCCAGCCAGAATTTAGTGCCAATAGGCATTTGCCTCTTGGAGAAGGAAATGGCAACCCACTCCAGAGTTCTTGCCTGGAGAATCCCAGGGACAGGGGAGCCTGGTGGGCTGCCGTCTATGGGGTCACAGAGTCGGACACGACTGAAGAGACTTAGCAGCAGCAGCAGCAGCAGCAGCAGCAGCAGCAGCAGCAGCAGCAGGCATTTGCCTCGAAGCATGATGGCTCTTCTCTAACCTTTATGGTTGACTGTGTATTTTGTAGACATGTCTATCATGGTTTAGAGTTGCTCTCCCAAATGGATCCTGCAGAGTATTTTCTTACTTATCCCAGGTTCCTTTCTGTATATCATTAAGTTTTTGGTGTTAGGAAGAGAAGGAGGGGTTAGCTACTACCTGGTATGGCTCTCTCTGTACCTGTGCCATCTTTTAAATGTTTACAAAGGCTCATTTGAGATGGAATCAGAATGAGTGATCAAGAAACAAAAGAGAAGTGATGAATGAGATGAAATGAAATACTGGAAGAAATAGTCATGCTTTTCTTTGTCTAGAAAGAAGAGTTTGCTTAAGATTGCAGAAAAGGCTCTGAGGATATTTTCTGTATATATTTCATAAAGAATACCAGAGGTAGGACCAGAAAAAAATTCCTTTTACCCGTCATGATGAACTGACTTTTATTGTGGCTGACACTGAGAAAAGCTTTCTTACTAGAATGTTAATCTCAGAATTTTAGAATTCATCTCATCCATCTGCTGATTTCAGGAAGGAATGTATTTGCAGAATCTCAATCAATCTACAAATCTTTTTTGGAGTGCATAGTATTTGCCCATCATTGTGTTAGGCTATGCAGTGTTTAAAATGTTTTATATTTTCTACCACTCAGACAAGATAAATTCATTTTTAAAGATCTACAGAGAGTTGGGAGAGGAGGATACTGACAAAGCAAGAACTAACATTTATTGGGCAAATATTGTGCTTTACAGTGCTTTTGTATGTCTTTTTTTTTTAATTTTAACACTTCATAATTTATTTATTTTTTTTAATTTTTTTTTTTTTTTACTTTATTTTACTTTATAATACTGTATTGGTTTTGCCATACATTGACATGAATCCACCACGGGTGTACATGCAATCCCAAACATGAACCCCCCTCCCACCTCCCTCCCCACAACAACCCTCTGGGTCATCTCCGTGCACCAGCCCCAAGCATGCTGTATCCTGCATCGGACATAGACTGGTGATTCAATTCTTACATGACAGTATACATGTTTTAATGCCATTCTCCCAAATCATCCCACCCTCTCCCTCTCCCTCTGAGTCCAAAAGTCCGCTATACACATCTGTGTCTATTTTGCTGTCTTGCATACAGGATCATCATTGCCATCTTTCTAAATTCCATATATATGTGTTAGTATACTGTATTGGTTAATTCTCTAACCAGTGACATGAGGTGTGGACATCATTGTCTTCCTTTTGCAAAGAAGAAAACAAAGGCTCAGAAAAATAATTTTCTCAAGACACAAAGATAATAATGGTCAATCTAGATTTTGAATCAAGAATTATATGATGATAAAATTTATGCTCTTTCCACCAAAACATGCTAACATCTGTTTGGTCATTATTGAGACATATTTCCGCATGCATTTCCCAAGTCTCCCATACTACCTTTTTTGGGTTAAACAGAAGAACAAAGACAAAACCAAACAGACAAATAAACAAAAAATGATTATCAATCTCTTTATGAAAATATGTTGTAGTCTTAACTGAACAGTTGGGTTTTTTTTTTTGAGATTTGTGGAATCTTTTTCACTTCTTAATATGTATAGGTTTTTCCTTTCAAATTCTGCCACTGTAAATTTTCTCTTTTCTATTAATTTAAATTCTTTAGGTTTGAATATCTTACTTATCGTTTAGTGTGCTTAGGGGTTTTCTAATTTGCTATCAAGGGTTATTTCATGTTATTCTGGCT
This sequence comes from Capra hircus, assembly GCF_001704415.2. Taxonomy (NCBI): domain Eukaryota; kingdom Metazoa; phylum Chordata; class Mammalia; order Artiodactyla; family Bovidae; genus Capra; species Capra hircus. The sequence goes on along the minus strand of NC_030822.1, from coordinate 46,079,297 downwards.
TTCTAGAATAATCTGATCTGTAATTAAACAGTGAATTATCACTGGTCATTAGACAGTTGACAGAGTGTCTGGATATGCCATGAGGGAAAGTGTAGCATATAAACTTCGGTGATAGTGGACACTGGCTAGACTACCAGGACCCTTATTTTTCTAGGATAGTGGGGTATATATTTCTGTGTTTACAGCAGAAACTTATGAGGCATGAATAGAATTGTAATAAATAAATTCTATTGTAGTTAATTATTAAATTAAAACTATGAGAAACAGTTAAGGGAAGATTGTCATCTCTCCATTACGGTGACCCCTTACTATGCCTATAATCCATATCTCACATTGAAATCTATGACTTATTTGTCTCAAGATTTTTTTATCCATGCTATAATTTTATGATTTCTCTGAAGATATTTTAGAAATCAGCTTTCTTCTCTTTTGCTCAAGAGGAAAAATGAAATAGCTGGTACTCATGGAATGAGAAGTATTTTGAATTTGGTGATATACAGAGGACACTATTATTTTGAGAATTAAGTCACCAAATTATCTTAAACAGCTTCCAATTCAAAACTCTCATTTCTAAAGAGGAAAGCCAAGGAAATCAGATCCAGGAGTGTACTTAAAAATCACAGGTTAGACAAATGCCTTAGGTCTGACTAAAGTCATGGATGGGCATATGAATACTAGATTTCCTTGGGGGAAAATGGAACGTGGTCAATCAACACTGTGGAGCACAGGAGCAGGAGAATATTGGTTACTGAAGCAGCTGAGTCACCCTTAAGTGATCAAGCAGAGATGCCCAAGAATACAAGTTAGGAGTACAAAACACATAAAGCCAAGTATCCAAGCACATATAGGCTAGATAACAGGAGTGAAGTGTGAGCTCTGCTAAAAATGAAAGTCAGGACATAAAGACTCAGAAGGCCTAGGTAGTGGATACTTGGTGTCTCAGCTCTGATAGGAGGAGAGAAGAAGTGGGCCACCACAGATGGTGCTGAGAAGACAGTGATGACCTCTAATCCTAGTGCAGAGATTACCCATTCCTAGTACAATCCAGTCTACTTAGTACAGTTAGATACTAGTATTTATGGCTAGATAAGAGGAAGGATTTTCTAAGTTACACTAAATCATTCCTGCTGCTCATTACAACAGTTACTTGCCACATATAGCCATTTAATACATAAAAGTTAACGAAGATGAAAATGCAGTTCCTCAGTCACACAAGCCACATTTCAAATGCTTATTACCATGTGTTGCTGGACACATGTAGCTACCAGGTGTAGCTGGCTACCATATTGGACAGGAAAAATGTAGAACATTTTTTCATTTTCATGAAAAGTTTTGTTGGATAATGTTGTTCTGTATTATAACAGCCATGAAAGCCTTAGCCCTTTGGAGAGTCCTAATATTGTGAAAATGCAGTATCTATGCATTTCTGTAACAAGACCTATCTGTGACATTGTACCTTAAAGAACCCAAAAGATAATATTGTCAAATTTAGTGAGGGTTCAGAAAACAAGATTTTGATGGAATAATTCTATTATATGAAGTTAGTTTTGAAATTGGGATTCATAATTTTCTTTTTACTGATTTGTATACTATTGGCAATAAATACATAGATTTTTTTTTCTGGTTGGAATGGATCATAACTTACCAATATATGCAAACTGCTGAAATGATATTAGAATCTATTTTCCCACATATATACTGTGTTTGTTGAAGCATATATGCTTTTGTGAATTACTTGAAATGTCTCATCTCCGCTGATGAACTGATGGGAAAGTAGATCCTTCTATCTTTGTTTCATCAAACTGTCAACAAGTAGGCTTCCTGTTTTGAGTTCTATTTTTCATTGTATTTAACATACATCTTTTTATATGTGCATTTTTATTGTATTTGTACAGATTTTGTGTATTTAACTCTGCATCAGAGAAAGGCAAAAACATACACAGGAAAATATGGAAAGAGAGATAGGGAGATTAGACATACTAAGGAAAATGAATTGACTAAAAATAAAATATGAATTTTTTTTCTCTTCATAATAAATTCAACTCTCAGAGAAAGAGAGAGAACCACTTGCATTTATGTCAGTATCTAATATTTTTCTCTAATATACTAACCCCAAGCCCCTGAATGTCACCACCACTAAACTTTGTGGCTTCTAGTACATGCTTCTAGTAAGTAGCTTCAGTTGCATCTGACTCTTTGCGACCCTATGAACTGTAGCTTTCCAGGCTCCTTTGTCTGTGGGATTCTCCAGGCAAGAATGCTGGAGTGGGTTGCCATGCCCTCCTCCAGGGGATCTTCCCAACTTAGTGATGGGAAGATCTCTTATGTCTCCTGCATTGTCAGGTGAGTTCATTACCACTAGCACCACCTAAGGAATATTCAAATCCCCTTGTTCGGAGGTACTACTTTTTGATTTAGTTGTGTTGGTTTTTGAACAGACCTAGCTGCTGATGTGGAAGCAAGATACATGTGGTAGACATAGCTTGTTGAGTCTACACTGGCTTAAAATTAAATAGGTAGTTCATGGAAGAGGATGCCTGAATAACAGGGAAATGCAAATTAATACAACAATAAGATATCATTTCACATCCATCTGACTGGCAAAAATTAGGACCTGGAATTCTCATAAAATATTTATGGCAGTGTAAGTTATATAGTTACTACTCTGAGAATGGTTTAACTATATTTGGCGAAGTTGATGATGTACATACACTGTGAACTAGCACTCCAACTTTTATATTGACATCCTAAAGTTAGAGTTAGGGTTAGGGTTAGGGTATAAAGAAAACTGAGTGCCGAAGAATTGATGCTTTTGAACTGTGGTGTTGGAGAAGACTCTTGAGAGTCCCTTGGACAGCAAGGAGATCCAACCAGTCCTTCCTAGAGGAGATCAGTCCTGAGTGTTCATTGGAAGGACTGATGTTGAAACTGAAATGCCAATACTTTGGCCACCTGATGCGAAGAACTGACTCATTTGAAAAGACGCTGATGCTGGGAAAGATTGAAGGCAGGAGAGGGGACAACAGAGGATGAGATGGTTGGATGGCATCACCGACTCTATGGACATGAGTTTGAGTAAGTTCCAGGAGTTGGTGATGGACAGGGAGGCCTTGCGTGCAAAGGGTAGCAAAGAGTTGGACTGAACTGCACTGAAAGAAACTCTTGTGCATATGCAGGAATGTTCACTTTAGAATTGTTTATAATAGCAATCAAAATAAAGAAGAAGTCAAAATAAACAAAAGCTATATATATATCAACATGTATGAGTTTGAAAACATAATATTAAATGAAAAAAGACAAAATTATGTATCTAGTATAAATGATACAATTTATATAACTGAAAACATGTTAAAATAACCCATAGATATTTTGTTATAACTCATATGTAGTAATGGCGTAAAAACAAGTATTGAAATGATAAACACTAAATTTAGTATAACAAATATTTTTTTTAAAGTAGGCTCTTTCTCAGGGGCACAGGAAATAAACAGGAAATCCTTCAGTGTTAGAGGCATTAGCTTTCCTCAGGCTATTCATAGTGCTTGCTCTTTGCTTTACCAACAAAAACTTTACAATTGCTTTAGCCTCCTTTATTTATCATGTAACTCTCAGCCTCTTCTTTTTTTTAATATAAATTTATTTATTTTAATTGGAGGTTAATTACTTTACAATATTGTATTGGTTTTGCCATACTTCAACATGAATCCGCCACAGGTATACATGTGTTCCCCATCCTGAACCCCCCTCCGTCCTCCCTCCCCATACCATCCCTCTGGGTCATCCCAGTGCACCAGCCCCAAGCATCCAGTATCATGCATCGAACCTAGACTGGCGATTCGTTTCATATATGATATTATACATGTTTCAATGTTATTCTCCCAAATCTCAGCCTCTTCTTGACTTTCTGTCACCATGAGTGAGTGATATTAGTTCTCTGAGTCTAAAGACAGTCAATTGGAAGAGTTTCTTTTTACAAAAACAAAACTTCCCTTATTAATGTGGCATTTTATATAGCACCTTGGGGACACCCTGTAAGTCTCAACCCTATTTTCACTCATTTATATTTTTATTAATTTCACTCATTTGTTAAATATTTTGAGAAGCTTTTACATAGTAGGTACTTGGAATACATTGCTGACTAAGAAACGGTCCCTACCCATAAGAAATTCATAGTCTATACTAGCATACATGGGCATCTTCGGTGGCTCAGAGGTTAAAGCATCCAATGCTGGAGACCTGGGTTCGATCCCAGGGTCGGGAAGATCCCCTGGAGAAGGAAATGGCAACCCACTCCAGTATTCTTGCCTGGAGAATCCCATGGACTGAGGAGCCTGGCGGACTGCAGTTCACAGGGTCGCAAAGAGTCAGACAGACTGAGCGACTGCACTTAGAGAATACTAAAGAGGAATTGATTAAAATATTATCTAACCCTTTTCCCATTCAGAGTAAAGAAAAAGATTATCTCTAAAAGGAAGAAATCATTTGTATTTATAGATTAGTGTTGTATTTTCTCTGGTATCTCAAATGCATGACAATTGGGGTTAATATTTATATTTCCAGCCAAGACCTCTGTTTTGAGCTCCAAATTTGTATTTCCAATTTTCTACTATATGTTTTTACTTTGACCCTTTAATGTAATATGTCTAAAATAGTACTCCTGGTTTCTTTCCTAGATCAGCTGCTCCTAAATTCTCCTCCATCTCAGTAAATGGCAACTCTATCCTTCTAGGTGCTCAGGTCACAAACCTTGAAATCAACCTCGATTCCTCACTGTGAGACATCTGTTCCATTTGTCCCTCTCTATGCCTTCTAAATTTGCTCTGTCCTCTAAGAGCTCAGTTCATGGACTGCATGAATGAGTTCTCTTCCTCTTTGACTTCCAGTTGGGTTTGACCAATAAGAGGCACTGAGGAGAGTTGAAGGAGAGTAAGGTTGATGTCCTCTTCCTTCCCCCAGCACTTCCCTTGCCAGATTGCTGTAGGTTGGTGTCACCTTTTCATTATCCTCTACATTGTACTTCATTTTCCATCTTCCAGGAACCATTCTTTCCCTTGATCCTTCAAGCCTAGGCATAATAACAGTTTCATCCTATAATTAACTCCTGGAAAACCACTACCTCTTGTTTTCCTTAAATTTTGCCCCGTATCTTTGTTAAATGGTTTATTAACTCTCCTCAAGTTATCTGTTTTAAATGTGTCGCTGCCATTACTCTGCTGCAATCCGCCAATCTTTCTTGCTGAAAGTGAAAGTGTTAGTCACTTAGTCATGTCCGGCTCTTTGTGATCGCATAGACAGTAGCCTGCCAGGCTCCTCCATGTCCATGGAATTCTCCAGGCAAGAATACTGGAGTGGGTATCCATTCCCTTCTCCAGAATATCCTCCCGAACCAGAGATCAAAGCCAGGTCTTCCACATTGCAGGCAGATTCTTTACTGTCTGAGCCACCAGGGAAGACCTTATTTTCTCCCTCATTTCCATAGAGTCTATTTACCATATAGAATCTAGGCTGATTCTTTAAAAACATGTAAAACATCACTCCCTTGCTTGAAAACCCTGTTAGATCTCCATATTAATTTGAGTAAAGGCTAAAGGTGCTATGATGGTCCAAAAGACCTACGAGATAGATACAATCTTCTCTTTGTCTAACTTCATCTCCTATTACTCTCCTAAAGGAAAGCTTTCCACTACTCAGAACATTTCTGGCACCAAAAATGTGAGTTTTCCACACCCAACAATTCTCCAGTTCTCTGTGGACACCAACTGGGTGTCCTACAATTTAATTTAATTCTGACACTAACTACCCAGAGTTAGTATAGACCTCCCAAGGGTTAAGGTCTTAATCTCGCAAGACTGCCCCCCTTCCCCGGTTCAGACACTAAGTGTAAGTCACAGGTCATCCCCAGGTTAGCCATGCTTCTGTCCAAATTGGCTGCAGATTAGCTTTTCAGATTTAACTGCTATAATGGCTCACAGTATTCAGGGAAACACTTCTTACCATAAATGGTTTATTACAAAGGATACAAATGAACATCCAAAAGGAGAGGTAAACGGACAATGTCTAGAAGGTCCCAAGCACAGGAGCTTCTGTCCCAGTAAAGTTTGGGATACTCCAGCTTCCTGGCGCAGAATATATTCAATAACCTGACGTTCTTGGATCATGTTCACTTAGGGTTTTTATGGAGGTTCCATTGCATAATCATGGCTGCTGTTGAGTAACTTAATTTTGAGCTTCATTGCCCTCCCTGGAGCTTTGAACTGGACTGAAACTTCTATCTCTAATCACGTGGTTGGTTCCTCTGGCAGCCAATTGCCTTAAAGCTATCCTTTGAAAACTGGAACCTCTTCTACCTACTTAGCTTTTTTTTTTTCTGTAGCATTTACGACATTTTAAAGTGCTTTTCATTTTGTTGCTTCTTTTATTTATCATGTGGATTTCACAACTAGAAGATAGTTGTGTGTGGGTTCACTGCTTGACCCAAGGTAAATAATGTATATTTATTGAATGAGTAGCTGAATGAGTAAGTAAATTAGAAAGACGTACAAAAAGCCTGTGAGTGTTATAGAAGGGTATTTGAAGAAGTTGCTTTTGTTCTTCTGACTCCTCACCCTGGCTTCACTCTACCAGTATGCTATTGCATCTGAACAGGAATGCTATTTAGCTTATGCCTCAAGACCATAAGATCTGTCTGTTCACTTATACCCATAGGCAGATCTAAATTTTAAACTCAGATACAAGATGTTCCTCTTTTCTGGGAGCAAATTCAAATATTTATTGAAAATAAAATACTTAATAAACATGTTTTTATGAAGAGATATTTGAATACCAGAAGAACACCTATTTTGAGATTTTTTTTATTGAAGTATAGTTGATTTACAATATTGTGTTAGTTTCTGGTGTACTGCAAAGTGATTTCAGATTCTTTTCACTTATAAGTTATTACAAAATATTGCATATAGTTCCCTGTACTATACAGTAGGTCTATTTTATATATAGTAGTCTGTATACGTTAATCCCAAATTCTTACTTTATTCCTTTCCCGTTTGGTAACCACAGATTTTTTTTCTTTGTCTGTGGGTCTAATTATATTTTGCATATAGGTTCATTTCTATCTTTTGTTTTAGAGTCCACATATATGCAATATCATATGGTATTTGTCTTTCCCTGTCTGGTTTACTTCACTTAGCATGATAATCTCTATGTCCTAGAAAAGGAAAAAGTTCCTTTTTTAACTAAACATTGAAAATAGAAGGCTCAGGTAGACAAGACCATAGATAGTTTTCTTTCTATTGAGAGAAACAGCAGTTGTAGAATGTGTTTTGCTTTCTAGTATGATTATCTTTGAATTGTATATTGTTCATATAATCTAGATTGGCTATATTTTAAAAGTCAGATTATAATAAATGGATTTGTAAGACCAAAAACTTTATTGTATAAGATAATAATTTTTTCATTAGCAGAAGGGCTTCCCTTGTGGCTCAGCTGGTAAAGAATCTGCCTGCAATGCAGGAGACCTGAGTTCAATCCCTGGGTTGGGAAGATCCCCTCAAGAAGGGAAAGGCTACCCACTCCAGTATTCTGGCTTGGAAAATTCCATGGACTGTATAGTCCATGTGGTCGCAAAGTTGTGGATACAACTAGGCTTCTTTCCCCTTCATTAACAGAAACAAAAACTAAGTGATAGAGATAATTTAAATTTTTTTTTTTTTGTAAATAGCAATTTAACTGAGGGAAGTTGCCAGTAGATCTGCTGAGCAATTTTATTATACCATATATACAAGATTTTTCTGCTTTTTCCTAAAACATTCTTCACATTAGAAAGCCTTATTTAAGACACTAAAATTTAAATCAGATATAAATTTCAGTTAATGTTAAACAGTTGTGTCCAACTCTTTGTAAGCCTATGGACTATAGCCTGCCAGGCTCCTCTGTCCATGGGATTCTTCAGGCAAGAATACTGGAGTGGGTTGCCATTTCCTTCTCCAGGGAAGCCCAACTCAGGGATCGAACCTTGCATCTCTTATGTCTCCTGCATTGGTAGGCAGGTTCTTTACCCCTGGAACCACCTGGGAAGCCCAAAGGGTTGGTGTTCCCACCCCGGAAGTTGAACCTGGGCCATCTGGGTGAAAACCAGGAATCCTAGAAGGTGCTTTATTTTTTAAATTAATGTTTCACAGAAATTTTTAAAAAGGGACAACTTCTGTAATATCAGTAAGAATAGGTAGACAAGAAGATAAGAACTTCTTTTGTGAATGAATTTTACTATGTCTTGACCATTGATATATATTTTTTTCTTGCAGTCTAATTGAATCTGTTCAAACCCTTATAATTTACCCTAGGTTTGTCATTGGATTTTGAAAGAAACATCAGTTATTTTCTGGACAAAGAACGCATTAATTGAGCTTTTTTTTTTTTTAACCTGTGTTCATTTATTTATTTTTTGCAATGACTTCATTGAGGTATAATTCAGATACCATAAATTTTATCCATTGAAGGAGTACAAGTCAATGATGTTTTAGTATATGGTTTTTCACAGAGTTGTATGCCTATCACCACAGTTAATTTTAGAATATTTTCATCACTGACAAAGAAATCCCCTACCCTTTAGCCGTCACCCTCCATTTATTCACAAATTCCCTAATCCTAAGCAACCACTAATATACTTTCTGTCTTTGTAGATTCCCTATTCTGGACATTTTATATAAATGAAGTTATATCTGTTTTTTGTGATGGGCTTTTTTCACTTAGTACAACGTCTTCAAGGTTCATCAATGCTACAACATGTATTAATACTTCATTCTTCTTTATTACTGAAAAATATTCCTTTGGGGCTTCCCTGCTGGCTGAGCTGGATTATATGGATATATACCACATTTTATTCATCCGTTCATCAATTGATGGACATGGATTGTTTCCATTTTTTTGCTGTTTTGAATAATACTGCAATGAACATTGTCTGGGTCATATAGTAATTCTATGTTTAACCTTTGAGGAAATGACAGATGACAGACTGTTTTCCAAAGCAGCTGCACCATTTTGCATTCCTACAAAAAGTGTATAGTGTTGTAATTTCCCCATGTCTTCACTCTTTCATTTAGCAACATTGAATAGCATATTTTAAACAATATTCATTTCAATCCCAAAGAAAAGCAATGACGAAGAATGCTCAAACTGCCACACAATTGCACTTATCTCACACACTAGTAAAGTAATGCTCAAAATTCTCCAAGCCAGGCTTCAACAATACGTGAACTGTGAACTTCCAGATGTTCAAGCTGGTTTTAGAAAAGGCAGAGAAACCAGAGATCAAATTGCCAACATCTGCTGGATCATGGAAAAAGCAAGAGAGTTCCAGAAAAACATCTGTTTCTGCTTTATTGACTATGCCAAAGCCTTTGACTATGTGGATCACAATAAACTGTGGAAAATTCTTCAAGAGATGGGAATACCAGACCACCTAACCTGTGTTCTGAGAAATCTGTATGAAGGTCAGGAAGCAACAATTAGAACTGGACATGGAACAACAGACTGGTGCCAAATAGGGAAAGGAGTGCATCAAGGCTGTATATTATCATCCTGCTTATTTAACTTATATGCAGAGTACATCATAAGAAATGCTGAGCTGGAGGAAGCACAAGCTGGAATCAAGATTGCCAGAAGAAATATCAATAACCTCAGATATGCAGATGATACCCCCCTTATGGCAGAAAGTGAAGAAGAGCTAAAGAGCCTCTTGATGAAAGTGAAAGAGGAGAGTGAAAAAGTTGGCTTAAAGCTCAACATTCAGAAAACGAAGATCATGGCATCTGGTCCCATCACTTCATGGGAAATAGATGGGAAAACAGTGGAAACAGTGTCAGACTTTATTTTGGGGGGGCTCCAAAATCACTGCAGATGGTGACAGCAGCCATGAAATTAAAAGACACTTTCTTCTTGGAAGGAAAGTTATGACCAACCTAGACAACATATTAAAAAGCAAAGAAATTACTTTGCCCACAAAGGTCCATCTCATTAAGGCTATTGTTTTTCCAGTAGTCGTGTATGGATGTGAGAGTTGGACTATAAAGTAATCTGAGTGTGAAGAACTGACACTTTTGAACTGACTCTTGAGTGTCTCTTGGACTACAAGGAGATCCAACCAGTCCATTCTAAAGGAGATCAGTCCTGAGTGTTCACTGAAAGTACTGATGTTGAAGCTGAAACTCCAATACTTTGGCCACCTGATGTGAAGAACTGACTCTGAAAAGACCCTGATGCTGGGAAATATTGAAGGCAGGAGGAGAAGTGGATGACAGAGGATGAGATGTTTGGATGGCATCACCAACTCAATGGAGATGAGTTTGAGTGAACTCTGGGAGTTGGTGATGGACAGGAGGACCTGGTGTGCTGTGGTCCATAGGGTCGCAAACAGTCAGATATGACTGAGTGACTGAACTGAACTGAAACAATATTTGACAACAATTCTGTTAGATAGGGCCTTAGGAAGCATACTATGAACAAAGCTAGTGAAGGTGTTGAAATTCCAGCTGAACTATTTAAAAATCTCAAAAAAATGATGCTATTAAAATGCTGTACTCTATATGTCAGCAAATTTGGAACACTCAGCAGAGGCCACAGGACTGGAAAAAGTCAGTTTTCATTTCAATCCCAAAGAAAGGCAATGACAAAAAATGTTCCAACTACTGTACAATTGGCTCATTTCACATGCTAACAAGGTAATGCTCAAAATCCTTCAAGCAAGGCTTCAACAGTATGTGAACTGAGAACTTCCAGATTTACAAGCTGGATTCAGAAAAGTCAGAGGAACCAGATATCAAATTGGGAACACCTGTTGGATCATACAAAAATCAAGTGAGTTCCAGAAAAGCATCTATTTCTGCTTCATTGACTACAGTAAAGCCTTTGACTGTGTGGATTGCAACAAACGGTGGAAAATTCTTAAAAAGACGGAAATATCAGACCACCTTACCTGTCTCCTGTGAAACATATAGGCAGGTCAAGAAGCAACAGTTAGAACCAGACATGGAATAACAGATTGGTTCCAGTTTGGGAAAGGAGTACATCAAGGCTGTATATTGTCACCCTGCTTATTTAACTTATATGCAGAGTGCATCATATGCAATGCCAGGCTGGATGAATCACAAGCTGGAATCAAGATTGCAGGGAGAAATATCAATAATCTCAAATATGCAGATGACACCACCCTTATGTCAAGACAGTGAAGAGTAATTAAAGAGCCTCTTGATGAATGTAAAAAAGGAGAGTGAAAAAGCTGGCTTAAAACTCAACATTCAAGAAACTAAGATCATGGCATCTGGTCTCATCACTCATGGCAAATAGATGGGGGGAAAGTGTAAACAGTGACAGGTTTCATTTTCTTGAGCTCCGAAATCACTGCAGACGATGACCACAGCCATGAAATTAAAAGACACTTGCTCCTTGGAAGAAAAACTATGACAAACCTAGACGGCATATTAAAAAGCAGAGATATCACTTTGTTGGCAAAGGTCCATATAGCCAAAGCTATGGTTTTTCCAATAATCATGTACAGATGTGAGAGTTGGACCATAAAAAAGACTGAGTGCCAAAAAATTAATGCTTTTGAATTGTGGTGCTGGGGAAGACTCTTGGACAGCAAGGAGATCAAACCAACCAATCCTAAAGGAAATCAACCCTGAATATTCATCAGAAGGACTGATGGTGAAGCTGAAGCTCCAATACTTTGGCCACGTAATGGGAAGAGCCAACTAAATGAAAAAGACCCGGATGCTGGGAAAGATTGAAGGCAAGAAGAGAAGGGGGCAGTAGTGAATGAGATGGTTCGATGGCATCACAGACTGAATGAACATGTGTTTAAGCAAACTCTGGGAGACTGTGAAGGACAGGGAAGCTTGGCAATGTACGTTCATGGGATTGCAAAGAGTTAGACACGACTCAGTGACTGAACAGCAATAACACCTGCTAGATATTATAAATTTTATTTTATATATGGAGAAACAAAAGCTTAGAAAAACATAAATAATTGTTGCAAAACCATAAAGCTAGAAAGTATTAGAGTTAGTTTTCAAACTCAGTTTTATTTAAACACCTTTTATTCATTCTAAGTTTCTATTTATTATTTCCAGAAATATTTTAGAGAATCACTTACTTTTAGCACATATTTGAGTGTCTAATCATGTTTAGGAATTGGGGAAATAGTTCAGTTTGCTTATAGACTAGTGAGATTGGTGGCTCAGAATTGCATGCAAAGAGGTCAGCAAATTTAAAGTCTCTTTTAATACTCTTAAAGATTAATTAGAACCCCAAAGCTTTTGTTTATGTGGTTTTTGCTTATTGATATGTTTAGTATTAGAAATACTAAGAAAAATTAGAAAAACTAAGAAAAATTTTAAATATTTTTTGTTGTTTCTTGAAAATAACAGTAAACAACTGTCATTAAAATAAGCGAAACGTTTTAGAAAAAAAACTATAATGTCTAAAAGTAATTTAGTGAGAATAGTGGTATTATTTTACTCTTCTACAAATTTCTTCAATGTCAGGCTTTATAGAAGACATATGAATTCTCATGTCTGCTTCTGCATTTAGTCTGTTGCAGTATGTTGTTTTGGTTGAAGTATGGGAAGTATCACACATATATGTATTTAGAAAATGGAGTTCTTTAATAGTATTTTTCAGATATTTCTGAATGTTTTTTGTACTATACCAAAGTTTACAAGTATTATAAAGGTTAATTGCAGTTTGGAATCTAAAGCATAACGAATTCTTCATATGTTAATATATTACATTAAAATTCATTGGTCTGACTTGCGCTTTGAATGGAACTTTTACCAAGGTATGATTTCATGACCTGTATTTGACATTTGGAAAATGTTGATTCATTGACTTATACAGAGTTTCCAAATATTGGCATATTTTATGATATAATATAGATAAATCTCATCCATTAATATCACTTTTATTAACTTGAAAGCACAGATATTATTATCAAAAATAAATACAATCAGTTACTTTGCTTGAAGTGAAAGTCTCAATTTGTATTATTTTTGAGAAAATATCTCTTAAAAATCCAAGTTTGGATAATCATTCTGTGCCTGTCAGTCAGTTCTTTCAAGTAAAAATGATATCCTAAGGAAAAAACAGTCATTTTCAGCCTCAAAGAATCACACAAGTGTTTTTCCTCAAGAAAATCATTTTAACATGCAGCAGAAATACTTTATATATATTTCCTGTTTGGTTACACTATTTTATAAACAATACTGTTAAATTGGGATTTAGTAAAATTATTGTTTTTTACTTTCATTCAAGAATTTTAAAGTGAGACATTTTAAAAAATACATGGTGCAGAGAATTAAGTGACCACTAACTTGTACAGTTCAGAATCACTGACACCAGCAATTTTACCCATCATTGTTTTTGTATCAATAGAGTAAATATAAATACAGTGAAAAGGCAAAAAAGATCATAATAAACTTATAAAAACAGTTTTATGTGTATACTTTAGGTGCATGATTATGTTATATTCGTACCCTGGTGTCCAAATGCTTTTGGAAAGTATAAACTGAATGTATAGAAATCAAGCAATAGATGTATAAGTAATGCTAGTGAAAGGAATAGGCATTCTCTTACCAGAAATTTAGATGTTTACTTTTGTTTATTCTTTGATTGTTGTACAGTTTACACACAATTATTTAAAATATAGCCAGGACATGGAAGCAACCTAGATGTCCATCAGCAGATGAATGGATAAGAAAGCTGTGGTACATATACACAATGGAGTATTACTCAGCCATTAAAAAGAATACATTTGAATCAGTTCTAACGAGGTGGATGAAACTGGAGCCTATTATACAGAGTGAAGTAAGCCAGAAAGAAAAATACCAATACAGTATCAGTTCAGTTCAGTTCAGTTCAGTCACTCAGTAGTGTCTGACTCTTTGTGACCCCATGAATCACAGCACGCCAGGCCTCCCTGTCCATCACCAACTCCTGGAGTTCACTCAAACTCACGTCCATTGAGTCAGTGATGCCATCCAGCCATCTCATCCTCTGTGGTCCTCTTTTCCTCCTGCCCTCAATCCCTCCCAGCATCAGAGTCTTCCAATGAGTCAACTCTTCACATGAGGTGGCCAAAGTACTGGAGTTTCCCCTTTAGCATCATTCCTTCCAAAGAACACCCAGGGCTGATCTCCTTTAGAATGGACTGATTGGATCTCCTTGCAGTCCAAGGGACTCTCAAGAGTCTTCTCCAACACCACAGTTCAAAAGCATTAATTCTCCGGCTCTCAGCTTTCTTCACAGTCCAACTTTCACATCCATACATGACCACTGGAAAAACCATAGCCTTGACTAGACAGACCTTTATTGGCAAAGTAATGTCTCTGCTTTTGAATATGCTATCTAGGTTGGTCATAACTTTCCTTCCAAGGAGTAAGCGTCTTTTAATTTCATGGCTGCAGAAGCACAAGCTGGAATCAAGGTTGCTGGGAGAAATATCAATAACTTCAGATATGCAGATGACACCACCCTTATGGCAGAAAGTGAAGAAGAACTAAAAGTGAAAGTGGAAGAGGAGAGTGAAAAAATTGGCTTAAAGCGCAACATTCAGAAAATGAAGTTCATGGCATCTGGTCCCATCACTTCATGGCAAATAGATGGGGAAACAGTGGAAACAGTGTCAGACTTTATTTTGGGGGGCTCCAATACAGTATACTAACACATATATATGGAATTTAGAAAGACAGTAACGATAACCCAATATGTGAGAGAGCAATAGAGACGCAGATGTATAGAACAGTCTTTTGAACTCTGTGGGAGAGGGAGAGGGTGGGATGATTTGGGAGAATGACATTGAAACATGTATAATACCATATAAGAAACGAATTGCCAGTCCAGGGTTGATGCAGGATACAGGATGCTTTGGGCTGGTGCACTGGGATGACCCAGAGAGATGGTAGGGGGATGGAGGTGGGGGGGGGTGTTCAGGATGGGGAACATGTGTACACCCATGGCGGATTCATGTTGTTGTATGGCAAAACCATACAATATTGTAAAGTAATTAGCATCCAATTAAAATAATAAAAATAAAATAAACATCTTTTCAAAATTAAAAAAATAATAATAATGTAGAAGGAGACTAATTTCTTTAAATATCTTCTTACCTCAGATTCTATTCCTTTAACTTTAAATGACCATTAGTAGAAAATTTTTTAATAATGGAAGAAATAACTTATAAGTAGCCTATAAATAACTCATAAATAATTACTTAACCTTGAGCAAAACACACATTCTTTATAGTTCCAAGAATTGTATGACATCACTTATCAATATATACTATTGTATGATAGCAATATAGAAGCATCAATATATAAAGAATAACAACATCTGCCACTCCTAGCCTATTTTAAAAATAAGATTTTTAAAGTAGAATAAGTTATGTAACTTCTTTTTCCTTAATATGGATTTGTATATCTCATTCTTAGATAAATTTGTCTGTGTTACTCACCAATCTCCAGAAATTAGAATAGTACCCAGAAGATGCTCAGTAAATATTTGTTAAATGAATGAATCAGTTCTTTACATTATCTTGGATGTCTGCATAATATTCCTAGCTATTAATAAAGAATAACTTGTTTACCCTTTCCTCTATCAATAAGCATTGGTTTATTTCTAGTTTCCCATTTTTAAAGTAATACTATGGTTAAAAAAAAAAGATGAGTGAAAAACTGTTTTAGGCAATGTGAATAGTATGAGTATCCTAGAAACATGAGAAATTACTTTTCTGGGGAATTTCATGTTTTTAGAGAAAGAAGCATGTGCATGTGTGTGCACATTTGTAGTTGGGGTAGGTAGGTAGATGTTAAAGTTAGAAAGCAAATGTGAGAGATAAGGCTAGATAGACAAGCTAAGGAAAGATCGTGAAAGGGTATACAAATCATTTTTAAAAGTCTGGACTTTAATAGAGGAGAGTCATTGAAGAGTTTAAGTGGGAGAGTGACATGATCCTATCTACCATGCATGAATTTTCGACTTTTAGGAAGTTAGAATAAAGTGACATCTTATAGTCAATGAAAGCATATGTGGTTTTAGAACTTTGATAAACATTTAGAAAAAATAAATCATCATATTTCTAAATCATATAACTGTTTTCTTTACTGTTAAATAGTTTGAAATGGATTCTGATATAGACGTTTGATCATAACTGTAAATAACAGTGGAATGTGAAAGTGCTTTTCCAAGTGCTTCACATTTATTAACTTGTGTTAACTCATTTGGTCTGTACAACACCCTGCCAGTATTCCAATTTTATAAGGAATCAATAACATCAAAATTATAGCCCTAGGAAATGGTAGAGCTAAAAATTTTAAATCGGGCTCCAGCGTCCATGCGCTTAAATACTTCACCATACTGCTTCCTCAATGTGAGTATTATTAAAATATACAAGCAAAACTCAGTGAACTTACAAATAAAGCTGTGATAAGTCAAAAATTAAGATTTATCTCCTCATTTACAGAATGATATAATTTCAAGTTGTATATTCTGCTTTTATTCTGGTTAGAGGTTTTTTCTTTTGTAAACATAAAAGAAAAAAAGTTTATTTTGTAGATTAGTGAATTTTCTGGCTAAGTTGACATTAATTACAATGTCACATATGGTTAAAAAAAGATTATTTAAATTCAGTAAAGTTTACTCTCAAAATTAACTAAAAAATAAAAGTTAATTCTGGGTTATATATATATATATATATATTTATGTATGTATAAAATGTTAGCCTAATGAGTATATATACAATATGTTTATATTCATTCTTCTTGGTAGCATAAATGATTAGTCCCATGCTACCAAGATATTAATGATATAACAGATACAGACAAGATTGAATTATATTTCTAAAATATTAACATTTCAGAAAGTCTACACTCAAGTAACATTTCTAGAATTATAACCCATTACTAGAAGTGTCCTTACAGATTATGTAGTCCACTCTCATTTTATAGATGGGGAAATGGAGACCCAAAGAACTATTTATATGTGGTGAAAGTAAAACTAGAACCCAGGTCTTCTGATTTACATTCCAGTCTCTTTTCACTATACAACTTCAGAGACAAAAAAAAAATTTATATACTCTAATAGCTCTTATTAAATACCTTGCAAACTATGAGCATCATACTATTTAAATCTTATTTTTTCCTATTTCTGTCATTCTCTGTATACTAACAAACAACAAACCCTCACTAAATACTATACACTTATGTAATTTATCTGGCCTCAGCTTGAGCATTTTGTCTGTTAAATCTTTTTAACTTTCTGCATTCCTGTTCTTTTACACTCCTAAAATGCCACTGACTTTTTTAAAATAACTTTTTGTTGTTGTTGTTATTACCCCTTGTTTCCTAAGGAACTTGCTGTTCTTTATATGGCTGTTTTTCTTACTTAAAAGAAAATAGTATCTGCAGAACTCCTCAGGCACTCAGATTTTCAAATACATGGCCCAGTGAAATGCAAAGTTTCCTGTGGCCCATAGTATTTGATCAGTGGTGGGCACTGAAGTCTTAAAGTTCATATATAACTGTTTTCTCTATAAAATATCCTGATTTGCTATTTCTGAAAAAGCATCCTTTGAACTATGGTCAATCTTCCTAAACCACCACATGTGAAAACTCACATGCTGAGATTCCAAAGTGAAAGTCAGTATCATCAGACAAGTTGTGTTTCTTTAAGTATTTTCCTATCGATTGCTACTGTTATTTGACCAGGATTTCATTGTTAGATTACATTATAGACTTGAGGAATTGAAAATATATTAAAATAAGAAAAGAAATCAATGATGCCTCTTCAGTGGGTTGAGGAAAATAATTACTGAAATCAACTGTCTTCTGAAAGAGACTGAGAAACGCTGGGCTGGAAGAAGCACAAGCTGGAATCAAGATTGCCTGGAGAAGTATCAATAACCTCAGATATGCAGATGACACCACCCTTATGGCAGAAAGTGAAAAACTAAAAAGCCTCTTGATGAAAGTGAAAGAGGAGAGTGAAAAAGTTGGCTTAAAGCTCAACATTCAGGAAACGAAGATCATGGCATCTGGTCCCATCACTTCATGGGAAATAGATGCGGAAACAATGGAAACAGTGTCAGACTTTATTTTTGGGGTCTCCAAAATCACTGCAGATGGTGACTGCAGCCATGAAATTAAAAGACACTCCTTGGAAGGAAAGTTATGACCAACCTAGATAGCATATTCAAAAGCAGAGACATTACTTTGCCAATAAAGGTCTGTGTCTAGTCAAGGCTATGGTTTTTCCAGTGGTCATGTATGGATGTGAGAGTTGGACTGTGAAGAAAGCTGAGTGCCGAAGAATTGATGCTTTTGAACTGTGGTGTTGGAGAGGACTCTTGCGAGTTCCTTGGACTGCAAGGAGATCCAACCAGTCCATTCTAAAGGAGATCAGTCCTTGGTGTTTTTTGGAAGGACTGATGTTGAAGCTGAAACTCCAGTACTTTGACCATTTCATGCGAAGAGTTGACTCATTGGAAAAGACTCTGATGCTGGGAGGGATTGGGGGCAGGAAGAGAAGGGGACCACAGAGGATGAGATGGCTGGATGGCATCACCGCCTTGATGGGCAGGAGGAGTAGGGGACCACAGAGGATGAGATGGCTGGATGGCATCACCGCCTTGATGGACAGGAGTTTGAGTGAACTCCAGGAGTTGGTGATGGACAGGGAGGCCTGGCGTGCTGCAATTCATGGGTTCACAAAGAGACTGAATTTAACAGTCCTCTCTCTGTATCCATGGGAGTGGGGGTGAGGGAGATTCATTCCAGGGACACCCCACCTTCCAAATTGCAGATACTCAAGTTCCTTACATAAAATAGATAATATTTGCATATCACCTGTGCATATTCTCCCATGCATATCCTCCCCTGTACTTTAAATCATCTCTAGATTACTGACAATACCTAATACAATGTAAATAGTTGCAAATACAGCGTAATTGCTAGTGGGGAAAATTCAAGTTTTGCCTTCTGGAACTTTTTGGAATTTTTTTCTGAATATTTTCTATCCATAGTTGGTTGAATCCAAGCATGTGAAACCTGCAGATACTGTATTTTACTCGATTTCTTGAGAGGTGGCATGTTATAGTGGAAGGAGTTCAGAATTGAGGATGAGGGCCTCTAAGTTCTAGTCCTCACTCTGCCGCTGTCTAATTAATTGACAACATTTCACTTTCCCCTTCTGGCTTCCAGCTTCTTGAATCATAAAACTTAGGAGTTGAATGATTTATTTGATTCTTTTACAACAGTGATTTTCTGAATCTACAGTTGTATACATGAATATACTTTAAAAAAGACATTTCGCTTTATCTTTAATAGGTAAAATAAAATTTAGAAAAATCAGCTTCAGATGTAGATTAATGGTGGTAGAACCAGTGATGGAAAACAACTGGGGAAAAGTGAGCTGGGTTGATTAGGAAAAATACAAGATTTTTTTTCTTTCATAATGCTTCCTTTTTCCCATTAAAAAGCTCAGATATGAAATGAGCTTTGTAACAACTGTTTGTTTTATGTTCAAGTTGGGAAACACATTTGGAGCTATAACTACATATTCTTAGCAGATGCACACACAAACACTCAGCACAAACATACACACATACTGTCTCTCTTCCAGTTCTCCAGTGTATGGGGTCAGTCTGGGCCTTCAACTGGGAAAAACAAGCTCATTGTTACTTTGAGGCTAATGAAAGCTGTGAAACTTCAAGGTGAGATAATTTGTTCTTAGAATATCAGTCTAGAAGGATCAACTGTTTTGAAGAGAAAAGGGAAAAAGTTTTGAAATTAGGGTTTTAGTTCTGACTGTGTGATCTTAGGTAAATTTTGTGTCCTCTCTGTGTCTTTTCCTTCATTTGTGAATTGGTGCTGATGATAAAAATAGCTACCATACAAGGTGGTTTTAAGTTTCCACAACTCTAGCATATGTGAAAATCTTTCTAGTACATTTTGGGTTGTTTTGATTACTATTGTATCTGGCTTATTTTCATGCACAAATTAGCTGAAACATTGTTATCACTCAGATCAACTCACCCTATACAAGCTAAACATTTAAGAACTTAATAGACATTCTGACATAAGCTTTTAGGCTAACTAAAACCATTTTTATAATAGATTTTTATCATTTCACTAACTCAAAGATGTTAAATGAGTAACCTATTACTTTTATGTATTTTTATTTTTTTATTTTTTATTTTTTTTTATTTTTTATTTTTTGTGTTTGGCACTATTAGGACATCAATAAATATGTCTTAAAAGAGTGAAAAATTCAGTAGGTTGTATAACATATAAAAGACTTTTTTTTTTTTTAATTTTTTTATTTTTTATTAAATTTTAAAATCTTTAATTCTTACATGCGTTCCCAAACATGAACCCCCCTCCCACCTCCCTCCCCACAACATCTCTCTGGGTCATCCCCATGCACCTGCCCCAAGCAAGCTGCACCCTACGTCAGACATGGACTGGCGATTCAATTCTTACATGACAGTATACAAGTTAGAATTCCCATTCTCCCAAATCATCCCACCCTGAGGTATCAACCTGGTAGAATTTATACTGTGATTTTTATTTTGTAATGATAATGAAATGAATGATAGAAATAAGATCACCTCGCCATTGTTGATTTCTGTCTTACATTTCTTGGGTTGCCAGAGAAAACTCTCCTTGGCTCTTTCCAAGTGTTGATTATTCAGTTCATTTGAAGAAACGGAGGGAACAAAGGAGTTATGTAGTCAACTCTTAAACACCTGTGCTCTCAGTTGCATGGATTATTCCAGACAGCAGCTATAATACTTTAAGTGTTTATATTTAGTTCATGAATGGATTTAAGTGTTTACATTTAAATATAACCATGGCTAATAATCTGGGAACTCACTTGTCAGTAGGATTGTTGTAATGATAATTAAGACATGAAAGTTTTTTGCCTGAATCCAAGGTATATTTTATTACCTAGAATATATTGGCCCAAAACTCTAACTTGTGAATCTTCTAGGGAGAATCTTTTTATTTCCTTCATCCCCTTGTCACACAAAAGGCTAACACTTGCTTGAGTCACTTTTGCGCCTTCTACTTTTTTTCTGCTCTGAGTTGGCTAATTCACTTTTTGCTTAAATAATAATGTTGGAAAACTAAATTTTTATGCAAATTTTAGGTTATTGTTTAAATGAATTTGGTTTCAAATTCACACCAAATCTCTATTTAGCTGTATTGGATTGTAGTGGCATTTTAATCACTTTGGATCTATGCAGTCTTGAAAAATTTTAATTAATGCTCACTTCGGTGTACTAGTCCCTTTTTTAAAGAAAAAAAGCGATTTCTACTGCATCTGATGTACTTTTTGGTTCTGTGAACTAATGCTGTTACATGACTCAAATATTCCTTTAAAGTAGTGCCTGAAAAGTTCTAGGAATGACAGATCCCTTTTCCCCAAATCACATTTAAAAGATTTTCTTGTATCTTGATGTTTGCTTGATATCACAGTGCATTTTCACTTGGTTTAGATTCTTCTGTTTTTAAATTATACCTTCAGTTCAGTTCAGTCACTCAGACGTGTCCGACTCTTTGAGAACCCATGAATTACAGCACGCCAGACCTCCCTGCCATCACCAACTCCCGGAGTTCACTCAAACTCACGTCCATCGAGGCGGTGATGCTATCCAGCCATCTCATCCTCTGTCATTTCGTTCTGCTCCTGCCCCCAATCCCTCCCAGCATCAGAGTCTTTTCCAATGAATCAACTCTTTGCATGAGGTGTCCAAGTACTGGAGTTTCAGCTTTCGCATCATTCCTTCCATAGAACACCCAGGACTGATCTTTCGAATGGACTGGTTGGATCTCCTTGCAGTCCAAGGGACTCTCAAGAGTCTTCTCCAACACCACAGTTCAAAAGCATCAATTCTTCAGCGCTCAGCTTTCTTCACAGTCCAACTCTCACGTCCATACATGACTACTGGAAAAACCATAGCCTTGACTAGACGGACCTTTGTAGGCAAAGTAGTATCTCTGCCTTTCAATATGCTATCTAGGTTGGTCGTAACTTTCCTTCCAAGGAGTAAGTGTCTTTTAATTTCATGGCTGCAGTCACCATCTGCAGTGATTTTGGAGCCCCCAAAAATAAAGTCTGACACTGTTTCCACTGTTTCCCCATCTATTTCCCATGAAGTGATGGGACCAGATGCCATGATCTTCGTTTTCTGAATGTTGAGCTTTAAGCCAACTTTTTCACTCTCCTCTTTCACTTCCATCAAGAGGCTTTTTAGTTCTTCTTCACTTTCTGCCATAAGGGGGGTGTCATCTGTATATCTGAGGTTTTGATATTTCTCCCAGCAGTCTTGATTCCAGCTTGTGCTTCTTCCAGCCCAGCGTTTCTCATGATACTCTGCATAGAAGTTGAATAAGCAGGGTGACAATATACAGCCTTGGTGTACTCCTTTTCCTATTTGGAACCAACCTGTTGTTCCATGTCCAGTTCTAACTGTTGTTTCCTGACCTGCATATAGGTTTCTCAAGAGGCAGGTCAGCTGGTCTAGTATTCCCATCTCTTGAAGAATTTTCCGCAGTTTATTGTGATCCACACAGTCAAAGGCTTTGGCATATCAATTAAGCAGAAATAGATGTTTTTCTGGAACTCTCTTGCTTTTTCCAGCATCTGCCTGGTCCAGCAGACGTTGGCAATTTGATCTCTGGTTCCTCTGCCTTTTCTAAAACCAGCTTGAACATCTGGAAGTTCACGGTTCACGTACTGCTGAAGCCTGGTTTGGAGAATTTTGATCATTACTTTACTAGCGTGTGAGATGAGTGCAATTGTGCGGTAGTTTGAGCATTCTTTTTGGCATTGCCTTTCTTTGGGATTGGAATGAAAACTGACCTTTTCCAGTCCTGTCGCCACTGCTGAGTTTTCCAAATTTGCTGGCATACTGAATGCAGCACTTTCACAGCATCATCTTTCAGGATGTGAAATAGCTCCACTGGAATTCCATCACCTCCACTAGCTTTGTTCGTAGTGATGCTTTCTAAGGCCCACTTGACTTCACATTCTAGGATGTCTGGCTCTAGGTGAGTGATCATACCATCATGATTATCTTGGTCTTGAAGATCTTTTTTGTACGGTTCTTCTGTGTATTCTTGCCACCTCTTCTTAATATCTTCTGCCTCTGTTAGGTCCACACCATGTCTGTCCTTTATCCAGCCCATCTTTGCATGAAATGTTTCCCTGGCTTTTCTAATTTTCTTGAGGGATCTTAAGTCTTTCCCATTCTGATGTTTTCCTCTATTTCTTTGCATTGATTGCTTAGTCTTTAGTAATAAACTATATTTATTAAGTAGTTATTTATAGGATTAAGGGCTTCCCTGATAGCTCAGTTGGTAGAGAATAAACCTGCAGTGCAGGTGACCATGTTTCAATTCCTGGGTCAGGAAGATCCACTGGAGAAGGGATAGGATACCCACTCCAGTATTTTGGGTTTCCCTTGTGGCTCAGCTGGTAAAGAATCCCCCTGCAATGAGGGAGAGAGAGCTGGGTTGGATCCCTGGGTTGGAAAAATCCCCTGGAGAAGGGAAGGGCTACCCACTCCAGTATCCTGGAGAATTCCATGGACTGTATAGTCCTTAAGGTCACAAACAGTCGGACAGACTGAGCAACTTTAACTCTCATGGGATTAAAGTAGGAGTTGTGTTTCATTTAGAACCTTCAGTTTCCCTTCCCTTCTTTTAAAAGCTATCCTTGGTATTGCCTGATTTGAACTGCCTATGTATAAGCTTTAAAATATAATTTAGGACTCAAAGCTTAGTTCTGGAGGTATATGTTTTTTCCTTTTAATATGGGAATTAATATAATTTGGGAAATATTTATTTTGCAATATTAGTAAGAAATTGGGTAAATGATGTTACTGTTAATGTCTTAGAAACTTAACTATAAACTATCTGGAACAATTGTACGCATGGAGATTTTCTAATGTTGTCTTGTAGAACTCTTCTTGTGTAGTTTGTTAAAAGGCCATTGATTTTATGATCTTAGTTGAATTGTATCTTACCAACATTTCCAAACTCTTAGTTGAAATTTATACTTAGAGTGGGAAAATTTTTCTTTTATTATTTTCATGCTAGATAGGACTTTGCAATAATTTTCATTACTTCATTTGTATAACCCAAGGCTTTAGAATCTTCAAAAGCACATATAAGTTTTTCATTGGTTTATATGTTCGTAGTTTCAACGCATGAAAGACAACTTGTACTTAACATCAAAATTAAAATTTTATAATTTTATGTTTCTGTACAATATACTGTAAGTAGTAATATATTGCTGTTAGATTTAGATATTTTAATATTCTCATTTTTGAAATGAGTATTTTTGCATTGCTTAGTTGATTATTGAGTAAAATTATAAGGCTGTCTCTTCTAAAATAGGGGAAAATTCAGTTCAGTTCAGTTCAGTTGATCAGTCGTGTCCAATTCTTTGTGACCCCATGAATTGAGGCACGTCAGGCCTCCCTGTCCATGACCAACTCCCGGAGTTCACTCAGACTCACATCCATCGAGTCAGTGATGCCCACCAGCCATCTCATC
Organism: Capra hircus; assembly: GCF_001704415.2. Lineage (NCBI taxonomy): Eukaryota > Metazoa > Chordata > Mammalia > Artiodactyla > Bovidae > Capra > Capra hircus. The sequence goes on along the minus strand of NC_030822.1, from coordinate 46,054,692 downwards.
CTCTGTCATCCCCTGCTCCTCCTGCCCCCAATCCCTCCCAGCATCAGAGTCTTTTCCAATGAGTCAACTCTTCACATGAGGTGGCCAAAGTACTGGAGTTTCAGCTTTAGCATCAGTCCTTCCAAAGAAATCCCAGGGCTGATCTCCTCAGAATGGACTGGTTTGATATCCTTGCAGTCCAAGGAACTCTCAAGAGTCTTCTCCAACACCACACTTCAAAAGCATCAGCTCTTCGGCACTCAGCTTTCTTCACAGTCCAACTCTCACATCCATACATGACCACTGGAAAAACCATAGCCTTGACTAGACGGACCTTAGTTGGCAAAGTAATGTCCCTGTTTTTCATATGCTATATAGGTTGGTCATAATTTTCCTTCCAAGGAGTAAGCGTCTTTTAATTTCATGGCTGCAGTCACCATCTGCAGTGATTTTGGAGCCCCCCAAAAATAAAGTGTGACACTGTTTCCACTGTTTCCCCATCTATTTCCCATTAGTGATGGGACCAGATGCCATGATCTTCGTTTTCTGAATGTTGAGCTTTAAGCCAACTTTTTCACTCTCCTCTTTCACTTCCATCAAGAGGCTCTTTAGTTCTTCTTCACTTTCTGCCATAAGGGTGGTGTCATCCGCATATCTGAGGTCACTGATATTTCTTCCGGCAATCTTGATTCCAGCTTGTGCTTCTTCCAGCCCAGCGTTTCTCATGATGTACTCTGCATAGAATTTGAATAAGCAGGGTGACAATATACAGCCTTGATGTACTCCTTTTCCTATTTGAAACCAGTCTATTGTTCCATGTTCAGTTCTAACTGTTGCTTCCTGGCCTGCATATAGGTTTCTCAAGAGGCAGGTCAGGTGGTCTGGTATTCCCATCTCTTGAAGAATTTTCCACAGTTTATTGTGATCCACACAGTCAAAGGCTTTGGCATATCAATAAAGCAGAAATAGATGTTTTTCTGGAACTCTCTTACTTTTTCCAGCATCTGCTTGGTCCAGCAGATGTTGGCAATTTGATCTCTGGTTCCTCTGCCTTTTCTAAAACCAGCTTGAACATCTGGAAGTTAATGGTTCACGTACTGCTGAAGCCTGGCTTGGAGAATTTTGAGCATTACTTTACTAGCGTGTGAGTTGAGTGCAATTGTGCGGTAGTTTGAGCATTCTTTTTGGCATTGCCTTTCTTTGGGATTGGAATGAAAACTGACCTTTTCCAGTCCTGTCGCCACTGCTGAGTTTTCCAAATTTGCTGGCATACTGAATGCAGCACTTTCACAGCATCATCTTTCAGGATTTGAAATAGCTCCACTGGAATTCCATCACCTCCACTAGCTTTGTTCGTAGTGATGCTTTCTAAGGCCCACTTAACTTCACATTCCAGGATGTCTGGCTCTAGGTGAGTGATCATACCATCATGATTATCTTGGTCTTGAAGATCTTTTTTGTATGGTTCTTCTTTGTATTCTTGCCACCTCTTCTTAATATATTCTGCTTCTGTTAGGTCCATACCATTTCTGTCCTTTTTCGAGCCTATCCTTGCATGAAATGTTCCCTTGGTATCTCTAATTTTCTTGAGGGATCTCCAGTCTTTCCCATTCTGTTGTTTTCCTCTATTTCTTTGCATTGATCACTGAGGAAGGCTTTTATCTCTCCTTGCTATTCTTTGGAACTCTGCCTTCAGATGCTTATGTCTTTCCTTTTCTCCTTTGCTTCTCGCTTCTCTTCTTTTCACAGCTATTTGTAAGGCCTCCTCAGACAGCCATTTTGCTTTTTTGCATTTCTTTTCCATGGGGATGGTCTTGATCCCTGTCTCCTGTACAATGTCATGAACCTCTGTCCATAGTTCATCAGACACTCTATCTGTCAGATCTAGTCCCTTAAATCTATTTCTCACTTCCATTGTATAATCATAAGGAATTTTATTAGGTCATACCTGAATGGTTTAGTCGTTTTCCCTACTTTCTTCAGTCTGAATTTGTAAATAAGGAGTTCATGATCTGAGCCACAGTCAGTTCCTGGTTTTGTTTTTGTTGACTGTATAGAGCTTCTCCATCTTTGGCTGCAAAGAATATGATGAATCTGATTTCGGTGTTGACCATCTGGTGATGTCCATGTTTAGAGTCTTCTTTTGGGTTTTTGGAAGATGGTGTTTGCTTGTGTTTTCTTGGCAAAACTCTATTAGCCTTTGCCCTGCTTCATTCCATATTCCAAGGCCAAATTTGCCTGTTTCTGCAGGTGTTTCTTGACTTCCTACTTTTGCATTCCAGTCCCTATAATGAAAAGGACATCTTTTTTGGGTGTTAGTTCTAAAAGGCCTTGTTTGTCTTCATAGAACTGTTCAGCTTCAGCTTCTTCAGCCTTATTGGTTGGGGCATAGTCTTGGATAACTGTGATATTGAATGGTTTGCCTTGGAAAGGAACAGAGATCATTTCTGTTGTTTTTGAGATTGCATCCAAGTACTGCATTTTGGACTCTTTTTTTGACCTTGATGGCTACTCCATTTCTTCTAAGGGATTCCTGCCCACAGTAGTAGATATAATGGTCATCTGAGTTAAACTCATCCATTCCAGTCCATTTTAGTTAACTGATTTCTAGAATGTCGATGTTCACTCTTGCCATCTCCTGTTTGACCACTTCCAATTTGCCTTGATTCATGGACCTAACATTCCAGGTTCCTATGCAATATTGCTCTTTACAGCATCGGGCCTTGCTTCTATCACCAGTCACATCCACAACTGGGTATTGTTTTTGCTTTGGCTCCATCCCTTCATTCTTTCTGGAATTATTTCTCCACTGATCTCCAGTAGCATATTGGGCACCTACTGACCTGCATGACCTTAATTGGGAATTGCATTTCATGGAAAATGGATTATTTCTATGAATCTTTTTTTAATATAAATTTATTCATTTTAATTGGAGGCTAATTACTTTTGGCATTGAAACGTATAATATCATACATTTCTATGAATCTTAAATTAAAAATTTCTCTTCAAAATACTTTGACAAATAAGGAGCAAATGTTCAAACTTTGTGAGACAAGATTACTTTGTTAGGCTTATTCTAGATAGTGGGTTTATTATACATTTCTATATGTTTTCAATAGTGCAGAATTGAGCCTATTTATTCTGTAGAATTGTGATGTTTAGATTTGAAGCTTACCAACAACATAAAATTCATATTATGGAATTTTTATAAAGTTTGCTTATTAACTACAGAGTTCTGTTTATGTAACAACCTAGTCAAAAACTGACATTAAATAAGAATAATTTATGATTAGGGTATATATATGTTCTGGCTTACCTGGAATTGTCCTGAATTACACCTATGTTCTTCATGTACTAATTAACAGTGCCGCCTTTCATTTAAGAAATAGGCTAATTGGGATGATGAATTATATGAATGTATTCACATAATAGAATTCCTTTTAATAAATATTTATTGAAGACCAACTATGTGTCTGGAACTGTTGTAGGTGCTGGGGAAATGCTAATAATTAATTTAAAAAATGACATATTGAGTAACTTAGAAATGTTTATCTATTATTGTTATCAAAAAGTGATCAGGTAAATATATGTCATTGGTGCAGGATAATTGAATACTGCTAAAATCACAGTTTATTAAATACATTGAAAGGAACCTATCAAGATTTTTTAAGAAATTAAAAGATACATTATAGATTTATCAATAAGATGGTAAGAATATATTCCTTTATCAAGTTAATAAGCACTTCAAATTTTTTCAACTTGCCTTAAACTCATAGGTGTAAAATAAAAGCTTCAAATACAAAATGTACGGTGAGAAAGCAGAATAAAGGACATAGATTTTAAAATACCGAGAAACACTGATCTAGATCAATCTACAGTGACACGGTCAAGGGCATTCTTCCAACTTTTGAAATTGAGCCAAAAATGGATTTTGTCATCTAAAGGATACTTTTAAAATACATCTTCCTAAAAGAGCTTTGGTGGCATTAGGATAGGCAAATGAATCGGCCAGTCAACTGTAACTCCTTTGGCAATTCTTTCGGCAATTAATAGTTAGACCCTGTTCTCTGATTTTATTGTTTTGATATGTAATTCAATTTTATTGGAAGAAGGTGATGTTAGAAAGTGACCTAAGTGATGTTAGTAAATGATAAAAATTCCTTTGAAATGTTTCCTGTAGAATTGCTCAGTCCATATAATTTATATAGTCCTTTTAGTTGATTTCTGCCTTCTAAATTGTGGTTTGTGTTCATAGAACTGCTTGAAATCTTTTTCATATAATTCAAATTGAATTTCTAGGTGCAACATTTTCTGACTAGAACATTTTTAAACCTATCTATATATGCTTAGTCCCCTATGACATTAGACTTCATTTACTATTCAAAAGAATTTGCTGTGTTGTGCTCAGTTGCTCCAGTCGTGTCTGACTCTTTACGACCGCATGAACTGTAGCCTGCCCGGTTCCTCTGTTCTTGGGATTTTTCAGGCAAGGATACTGGAGTGGGTTGCCATGCCCTCCTCCAGGGGATCTTCCCAATCCAGGAATTAAACCCGAGTCTTCTATGTCTCCTGCATTGTGGGGCAGATTCTTTACTGTTGAGCCACCAGGGAAGCCCCAAAAGAAGTTAAATAATATTAAATTGTAATAGTTCTAAATATAAATTAGTTTACCTTTAAATACTGCTGTTCTACCACTAAGATATTTAACTTTTAAATAATGCAGAAGGACTTTCTGAAGACTCTGTATGGAGTCAATGTCTTTAACTATTAATTGTTGTTGGGTTTTTTTCCTAAGAAACATTTGTGGTTTACTGGAAAGAGTCTGGGTTTGAAGATCAGACCATCCAGCTTACGATCATGGCTCTATTCATTATAAGCTATGTTATCTTTGGTATATTTTTAAACTTTTTCAGCCTCATTTTCCCAAGTTTGTTGAAACAGATAAGAATGCTAAGTACTAGCCCTAGTACATAGAAAGTATTTGGACTATCATATGTGCTCTAAAAATGTTTATTGAATGTAAATCTAGATTTCTTTAGTTGTTCAAATTTTATTATTTATCTTTACTTTGTAATTGGATTCGATTTCTACTGCTTACATAACCGTGGGGAGAACCATTAAATTCAGTTAGTTACAATGGTTACCAAACTGAAAGCAACTCAGACATGGATCAAATACTGCTGAAGTTCAGAGCAATTGCATCTGGTTTGTTAATTGCTCTGGCTGCCTATCTCCAACTATTCTGGGAACTACTGATTTAGAGTTGGTTATTAGGTTCATTTTAACTTTACTCAGCACAAAATAAATGATACGAACTGTCTGTGCTTTGTCACAGCTAAACATGTGACATAGACCTTGCCCTTAAGGAGCTAACAGTAGGAAGTACCCATTGTGGTCTATCATTTGCCCTTCCTCCCCACCAATTTTCTCTACAGAATTATGAGTGGCACTACGATCCTTATCTAATTTGCAGCAGAGCCTTTAAGCCTGGGTGAGGAGCCAAGAGAGTCCAGGAGGGAGGATGTCATATGAGATCTGTGTGTTTACCCAGCTTGCTGCCACTGCAATTATCCTGGGACCACTAATGTTATAATCATCTTTTATAAGAAAAGACCTTTTTAAGTATCACTCCTAAATGCAACTGTTGCAATTGTCTTTTGGTTGCCTTCTCAGACATTTGCCTTTTCAAAAAGTTGTGTCCGGCACTCCTGAGGTTATTTTTCAGTACAACTAGATTGATTGTGGCATTCTATTTCCTATGAGGCTCAAATATTAATATAATTTCCCCTTTCTGCCTCAGGATCACATATCTAGCTTTTGCCTTCATGTTAAAAAAAAAAAGTGAAAATCTTTATTTTTATTCATTTGACAATTGTAAAACTGAACATTTAAGAGTTGTACTAGAAACATGGTTTTTATAAGCTTCTTTTAAAATTTCATTTATAACCTGTAATTATTGAATAAGGTGATCTTAATTGCAGCCATGAAATTAAAAGACACTTACTCCTTGGAAGAAAAATTATGACCAACCTAGATAGCATATTGAAAAGTAGAGACATTACTTTGCCAACAAAGGTCTGTCTAGTCAAGGCTATGGTTTTTCCAGTGGTCATGTATGGATGTGAGAGTTGGACTGTGAAGAAAGCTGAGCACCGAAGAATTGATGCTTATCAACTATTGTGTTGGAGAAGACTCTTGAGAGTCCCTCGGACTGCAAGGAGATCCAACCAGTCCATCCTAAAGGAAATCAGTCCTGGGTGTTCATTGGAAGGACTGATGCTGAAGCTGAAACTCCAATACTTTGGCCACCTCATGAGGGGAGTGGACTCATTTGAAAAGACCCTGATGCTGGGAGGCATTGAGGGCAGGAGAAGAAGGGGACGACAGAGGATGAGATGGCTGGATGGCATCACTGACTCGATGGACATGAGTTTGAGTAAATTCCAGGAGTTGGTGATGGATAGGGAGGCCTGGTGTGCTGCGATTCATGGGTTCGCAAAGAGTCGGACATGACTGAGGGACAGAACTGAGTTCTTTTAAAGCTTTGAATCACTCTTTCTATGCATTTGTAAGAGAATGTCCCCGTGGAAGAATAGGACATCCTTATGTGACTAAGCTAATTTTGTTTATAGGCCAAGCAAACATTCATTGACTTTTAGTTTAATTTTTAAGAGGCTTTAGATGTTTTTTAAATTGTTTTCTTCATGTTCTACTTCAGCATGTTCAAAATCATCCTGTGATGAAAGACCTTGCCTCATTTCTGGACCCAGGTTTTAATTGTCCTTCTTTCTCTGACTTTCCTTAATATTTATGTCTTGAATATTGTCTGTTCTCATGGGAAACATTAGATAACCTTCAAAAAATCATTCTGAACATAATATGTTTTCATAATATGATGATGCTAGCACGTGTCATACACAGAAATCATTGTTAAAGTCAAAATTGAGAATGAAAGAACATGCTATTTATCCAGCTGTATTCAAATACGACAGAACAAAGAAACAGCAATTTTAGAATAAAAATTTCCATTTCCATTTTCTCTACATACTCACAGTCTGAGTTTGTGATGGGTGGGATCTGTATTACTGGCCTGTTATCTGATCGGATACTCAGTATTGTAATTTGGGAAACTGTGAACTATCTATTATTATGTAAAACAACCAAACAGACAACCTCCCTTAACTCAGTTGTGTCTTAATTTAAAAATTTAAACACACCTTCGCATCAAGTCTTATTAGCACTGGCAACATCCAGGCCCACTTGAATGTTCTGATACCTATGAACAATACAGAAAAAACTGGTGGTCTGGACTGGGCTATGTAGATGGCTGATCAAGTAATTTGTGTCAAGGATGTATTTCATTTTGCCAGACCTGGAATGAGGGGATTCTCAGAGGAGTCAAAAAGGGCACTAAAAGCCAAAGGAGCAACCACATCATCTTCAAAATTCCATGATTTGAGAGTCAGGGTTCACAGACTAGGTCTAGTGGAGAGGCACATAGAAATCCAGGTGGGGGGTATGGGATGGGAGGGGCTGGTAGCAGAATCAGGAGGTTAGAATTTGGAGGAAATAAGATCAGAGGGAGAGAAAGAGAGTGGGTCTGAGAGTGAGAGACTAAATTAGTAGTGAAAGATGCCCACAAACAATGGCAGACATTCTGTGACTCAGACTGAAAGGTCAGTCGGGCTTTGTGTCTGTGGGTTGAGCCATCTTAAAGAAAAAAAAATCATAGATACTTCCCTAGGTGAGTTTTCATTTTACTAAGGAGCCCAGAAAACATTGCATTAAAACAAACTATTATAAGGAGAATTTCAGCTCTCTGTCTGATGAGTGAAGTAGTTTTGAGAAGTTGGACCATTTTGGAGTCCCATTTTCCATTTATCATCATGATTAAGAGGACACAAACTATGGCCAAACTGCCTGATTTTGAATCTCAGATATAAAGATTTAACAGCTGAAGACTTGGTCAAATTCCTTAACCTTTTATGCCTTAGTTTCTTCATCTTTGAAATGCAGAAAACAGTATGATCTACTGCACAGGACTGTTAGGAGGAATAAATGAGTTAAGATATATCAGGCTCTTCATTCAGTTCAGTTCAGTTCAGTTCAGTCGCTCAGTCGTGTCCGACTCTTTGCGACCCCATGAATCGCAGCACGCCAGGCCTCCCTGTCCGTCACCAACTCCCGGAGTTCACTCAGACTCATGTCCATCGAGTCAGTGATACCATCCAGCCATCTCATCCTCTGTCGTCCCTTTCTTCTCCTGCCCCCAATCCCTCCCAGCATCAGAGTCTTTTCCAATGAGTCAACTCTTCTCATGAGGTGGCCAAAGTACTGGAGTTTCAGCTTCAGCATCAGTCCTTCCAATGAACACCCAGGATTGATCTCCTTCAGAATGGACTGGTTGGATCTCCTTGCAGTTCAAGGGACTCTCAAGAGTCTTCTCCAATACCACAGTTCAAAAGCATCAATTCTTCGGCACTCAGCCTTCTTCACAGTCCAACTCTCACATCCATACATGACCACTGGAAAAACCATAGCCTTGACTAGACGGACCTTAGTCGGCAAAGTAATATCTCTACTTTTCAATATGCTATCTAGGTTGGTCATAACTTTTCTTCCAAGGAGTAAGCGTCTTTTAATTTCATGGCTGCAATCACCATCTGCAGTGATTTTGGAGCCAAAAAATAAAGTGTGACACTGTTTCCACTGTTTCCCCATCTATTTCCCATGAAGTGATGGAACCAGATGCCATGATCTTTGTTTTCTGAATGTTGAGCTTTAAGCCAACTTTTTCACTCTCCTCTTTCACTTCCATCAAGAGGCTTTTAAGTTCCTCTTCACTTTCTGCCATAAGAGTGGTGTCATCTGCATATCTGAGGTTCTTGATATTTCTCCCAGCAATCTTGATTCCAGCTTGTGCATCTTCCAGTCCAGCATTTCTCATGATGTACTCTGCATATAAGTTGAATAAGCAGGGTGACAATATATAGCCTTGATGTACTCCTTTTCCTATTTGGAACCAGTCTGTTGTTCCATGTCCAGTTCTAACTGTTGCTTCCTGGCCTGCATACAGATTTCTGAAGAGGCAGGTCAGGTGGTCTGGTATTCCCATCTTTCTCAGAATTTTCCACAGTTTATTGTGATCCACACAGTCAAAGGCTTTGGCATAGTCAATAAAGCAGAAATAGATGTTTTTCTGAAACTCTCTTGCTTTTTCCATGATCCAGCAGATGGCAATTTGATCTCTGGTTCCTCTGCCTTCAATTACTATGTTGTTGCTTTTGTTCAGTTGCTCAGTTGTGTCTGACTCTTTGCCACCCCGTGGACTGCAGCACGCCAGGCTTCCCTGTCCTTCGAAATCTCCTGGAGCTTGCTCAGACTCATTTCCACTGAGTCAGTGATGCCATACAGCTATCTTGTCCTCTGTCATCCTCTTCTCCTCCTGCCCTCAATGTTTCCCAGTATCAGGGTCTTTTTTAATGAGTTGGCTCTTTGCATCATGTGGCCAAAGTACTGGAGCTTCAGCTATACCATCAGTTCTTCTAATGAATATTCAGGATTGATTTCTTCTAGGATTGACTGATTTGATCTCCTTGCAGTCCAAGGGACTCTCAAGAGTCTTCTCCAACCACATTTTAAAAGCATCAATTCTTCAGTGTTCACCCTTCTTTATGGTCCACCTCTCACTGGAAAAACCTTAGCTGACTAGACGGACCTTTGTTGGCAGAGTAATGTCTCTGCTTTTTAATGTGCTGTCTAGGTTGGTCATAGCTTTTCTTCCAAGGAGCAGCTTTTGATTTCATGGTTACAGTCACCATCTGCAGTGATTTTGGAGCCCAGGAGAATAAAGTCTGTCACTGTTTCCATTGTTTCTCCATCTATTTGCCATGCAGTGATAGGACCAGCATTTTTTTAATGTTGAGTTTTAAGCCAGCTTTTTAACTCTCCTCTTTCACCTTCATCAAGAGACTCTTTAGTTCCTCTTTGCTTTCTGCCATAAGGCTGGTGTCATCTGCATATTCGAGGTTATTGATATTTCTCCGGGCAATCTTGATCCCAGCTTGTGCTTCATCCAGCCCAGCGTTTCACATGATGTACTCTGCACAGAGTTAAATATGCAGGGTGACAATATACAGTCTTGATGTATTCCTTTCCCAGTTTGGAACCAGTCTGTTGTTCTATGTATGGTTCTAGCTGTTGCTTCTTGATCTGCATACAGGTTTCACAAGAGGCAGATAAGGTGGTCTGGTATTTCCACCTCTTTAAGAATTTTCCACAGTTTGTTGTGTCCACACAGTCAAAGGCTTTACTGTAGTCAATGAAGCAGAAGTAGATGTTTTTCTGGAATTAGCTTGCTTTCTGTGTGATTGAGCAGGTGTTGACAATTTGATGTCTTATTTCTCTGCCTTTTCTAAATCCAGCTTGTACATCTGGAAGCTCTTGGTTCATGTACTATTGAGCCTCACTTGAAGGATTTTGAGCATTACCCTGCTAGCATGTGAAGTGAGTGCAATTGTGTGGTAGTCTGAGCATTCCTTGTCCTTGTCCTTCTTTGGGATTGGAATGAAACTGACCTTTTCCAGTCCTGTGGTCACTGCTTAGTTTTCCATAGTTGCTGGAATATTGAGTGCAGCACTTGCTATATAAGTTTAAACAATTATCTTTGTAAAATAAGGCATATTAGGCTAGGGCAGGGGTCCCCTTATTTACACTGAACAAGTAGTAAATACAATGTAGAAATGGGCAAGGTATGTGGTGTGTTTCTACAATCAACTGTCCTATGACTTAGCTGTATTGAGAGATGTTCCTCTGACCTTGCTAGGAATACTTAACTAGTTTTCTCCAGGTGATTTCATCTTGGCTAGCAGCTTACTGTTCGAGCCTGCAGAGACACTGTACTCCGTGACAACAGTGCCCTTGATGTGTGAAATATTTGAGTATATTTTTCAGCCTTTCATGGCTGTTATAAATATTGTATCTGGAATATTTGGAGATGTCACTGTGTGTATAATCTTGTATTTGTTCAGAACCAGGAAGTCATATGCTCATTGAGGAGACTAAGGGAAAATAGGTTTGGAGAATAAACATAACAGAGGATCTTGACTGCCAGGCTAGGTGCTAATTTCCTAAGTAACTCCAGGTATATCACTTAATATCAAGATCTGTTTTTAATCTTTAAGGTATCAAAGTTCAGTTTGCTCAACTCTTTGGTATTCTAATTGCCTAGCCTATCTAAAAGATAGGCTTCTCATTTTGTAAAGAAAGCTTTCCTAAGAAATTATATATTTCTAAGCCGTGCGTGTTAGGTAATCAGTCATGTCAGACTGTTTGTGACCCCATGAATTATAGCCCACCAGGCTCCTCTGTCCATGGGATTTTCCAGGTAAGAATATTGGAGTGGGTTACCATGCCCTCCTCCAAGGGATCTTCCTGACCCAGGGAACAAACCTTAGTCTCCCGCATTGCAGGCAGATTCTTTACCATCAGAGCCACCAGGGAAGCCCAAAAAGTTATTCTGGCCCATAAAGGGATCAAACCCACGACCTTGGTGTTATTAGCACCACACTCTAACCAACTGAGCTAACTGGCCACAACAGTCACTTTTGAAGCCTTATGTGGTATTAAAATTTTAGATCCCTTAGAGCATTACTCCTAACTTTGAAAAATTTTCTATAATATATTTTAAGTTTGCGGCAAGGAAAGATATAATAGCTAGCTTTCCCTTAGGCTCCAGACTTCCTTGGATTAAGAATCAGAAGACCTGAATTCAAATCTGGTCAAATGGTATGAATTGGTCAAGTTTCTTTACTTTTAGTAGTTTTTTATCTGTGAAATGAAAAATAATGCAGCATTTGTGTTAGTCACTAAGAAGTCACTCAGAGTTGTGACCCCATGGACTATAGCCCACCAGGTTCCTCTGCCCATGGAATTTTTCCAGGCAAGAATACCAGAGTGAGTAGCCATTCTCTTCTCCAGGGGATCTTCCTGACCTAGGGAATCAAATGCAGGTCTCCTATGTTGCAGGCAGATTCTTTAACATCTGAACCACCAAGGAAGCCCCTGCAACACTTAGAATGATGATTAAATTAGCTATTATGTAAAATCTTTTAAGACAATACTTTGTTAAGTACCTTGGTTTATTTTTCTTAATCCTTATTTTCCTTTCCTCTAATTCTGATGGAGCTTCTGGAGAAAGAGCCAATCCTATAATGATGTTGGCAATATTAATTTTTTAAAACTTTTTCCCCCAAAGGACCAAAGAATTTTGCATTTATGAAAGATCAGAAATTACTCTTTTAATGTGTGAACTGTGAAGATGTAGCCATTGACCAATTATTATCCATAGAGAACAGTAATGTGATGAGAGCATATCATGCTGAAGGAGAGATATTTCAGGATACCTTCATTTCCGGACCCTGAAAGGATGAGCTAATAAAGCACAATGGGCTAAAGACCCAGCTGTGAGGTTAGGAGCCTAGATGGCAGAATTCCATGGATTGTTCTTACTCTTTTGGGATCTGCGACATGAATAGACCTCAGTTGATCCAGGAATAGACTTCCCTTTTGCAGCTAGAGAGAGAGGAAACTGAAGGAGAGGTGAGTGTGCCTGGAATAGACAGGAGAGTTCAACTTAATTTAGGAGTTGCTGGACGTCCTTCTCTTGCTCATACACAGTAAAATTTTAATGACATTTTAAGTGAATGTTTACATTTTAAGAAGAAAATTCTCATACATTGGGTGAGAAAAAAACCAGCCTGTACCTCGATCCATGAGCCACACTTTCTGGGCAGTGGTCCCTAAGTGATCCCTAAGAGCAAGCACAATTGCTGCATTTATGAAACTTTTTATTTACTAAGTAGTGGATAGTAGCATATGGGAGCAATGACAATAGCTGACTGATGAGAAAACAAAGAAATTCCAGTATTTCACTCTTTTGAAAAAAGTCATTCAGAATTTAGTCATATTGGTTCAGCTGTTGTAACCAAAGACTGATAAGATAATAGAGGTCTTTGTGGTGGTTTTGTACTGAAATCCTTTATCTTTATGATGCACTGGGGCCCTTTAGAGTGGAAAGCTTTTAAAACTGCTGTTGGATTCAGAACTCAAATTAGCTGCTAGTGTACTGGGACAGGGGTTCCTTTCTCGGGCAGTCACCACAAAGTAACTTTTATCAGGGGACCTTCTGATGGATTGTTATTTTCTTCAGCTTACCCTATTTATTTTTGTTGACTTTCTGCCGTTCTATTTTGTGACATTTAAAAGAACACTGTATCAAAAAGGCCAGTGCTAAATGGTGGACTGAGCTTGTGAAGTAGAGACATCACAGCCCATCTGATGTGTGAGGAGGCTGCAGTTTGAGACGCTGCAGTTTAACCAGGTTACCTGTGGGCAGAAAAGATCAAATGCAGCCTTCTTTTATGACTAGCATTGTATTTTGTCTTTCTTCTCAAACAATATCCATTAAAAAAAATTAGAACTAACCAGGGAATTGATTCTCAAGAGCATTTCTTTTCAACTTAATTTAAAATCTTTCTGGATTGTTGACTGAGCTCTGTGATTAAATTCTTTAATCCTTTCCAGGATTGATGTGGAAAAGTATATATCTATCAGAATTCCACTCCAGTGTTACTGCCACCTCTCCCCATCATTCCAAACACACTGTTCATACCCAGACTTGTAATTTTGTTCTTTAGTCCTATTAACTATATTAAAGTGGTATGTGATCCAATAAAGAAGAATGGTTAGGTAGAAGTCTTATTTTAAATTTGCTAGGACACATTTCTAGATAATGCCAAACTAATTTGTTAATATTAGTCTTATTTGACTTGGTAAACATTGTGTTTTAACACTACTACCCCTCATTTTGTAAATATGAAGAAATAAAAAACATGCAGAGAAATTCACAAAACTTAATTTAGCTGTCTTTGCTTGTTCTCTTTTCCTGTCTCTCTACTTCCCTCTTAGTTTCTCCCCTTCTGCCTTCTCTATTTCTTTTTCTACCAATCCCCCCTCACATTTCTAATTTTCTCTGTCTCTTTTTCCACTGCTGTGCTTGTTTCTGGGTTTTCTCATTAGAAAAAACTTAGTCATCACCATACAGCAGTGATCCACTTTCAGAGGACAGATATTAAGAGAGTGACCTATTTAAGACTTTTATATTTTAAAAGTCCTAGATAGGGGAATATTGTAAAGAGGTGAGGCACATCCATTTATTAAAGTGCTATCTGCAAGGTGCCTCCCATATCCAGATGTGGAATCTTTAGGGACTTCCCAATGCCCAGTCTTATTTCTAGCACCACTGATTGTAATTATGTATATTTCACATGGGCAAAATTAACTAGCAGATTGTGATACTAACTTTTAGGAGCTGATGTTAAAAAAAAATTTCGAACTTGATTTTTAATTTTTTATTCTATAATCAAGAAAGGATTTGTCCTAATTGTCTTATTATTTTACCTAAATTCCCATCTATTTTTAATTTCTCTATTGGCTTTGTACCTGGGGACAGGTAGTTATACTTTGTAAAGTTTAAAATAAATAGTCTATTTTAGTTATTTTTTTTTCAACTTCTTCTGATTATGACCAAAAAAGGCTAGAGGGCTGATTTTGAAACTGTTATGGTGAAAGATGGTATTTGAAAACTTTTGATGAGGGAAATTGCTGCTGTATTTACATTTTGAAAAGTGTTTCCTTATTTACACACTATTGACTTCCTATTGAGACTCAAAATTTTAAGTACAACTGGTAAAGAATTCAGTGGATCAAACTCAGTAAATCTGAAGTCACTGGAATAGAGGCCCCTAAGAAAAAAATGTGTCAATTTTAAAGGTCTTTCTTAACTGAAGACCATTTTGTGATAGAGCCAAAGGTTAATAAAATCAGTAGTGAATGTAGCAATTTTACAGATAAGCTATTCACAACAAGTGTAGTTACTTGAATAAAAAGCTAATTCAGTTCTAAAATGCCACATGCAGTAGCAGTGAATAGCTGCTTTTAGGTGCTTTCTGGAGGAGGATAAAATACAGAATCACGGCACTCTTCTCTTCAGCGTCCCTGGCTGCCTGTAAATTGCTGTGAATGGGGCTGTGGGCTGACAGGCTCTATTAAGACAAACTGCCTTTCTCATCGGAGAGATAAAATAAATCAGGTGTTTAGTCAAATTAAAATACTTCAGCTGGAGCAGGCCCTGGGGAGCACTGATCCACCTGACTAATCTGAGAGAAACTCAAGACAGATGTGGTTTGGGGATAAAGACGACCCCGTGAAAAACACACACACACACAAAACAAGAACCCTATTGCATGGTCTTTCCAGTTGGAGAATACAGTTTACAGCACAGAGTGGCAGGCGCACTCTGTGTGTGATAGTAGATAAAAGTAGGCGCCCTAACTTGTGAAGAAGCTGTGTACGGAAGCTTTTTTTTTGCGCTGGTTTATGAAACTACTTCTGTTTTTATGAAGGAGAGATATTTTCTGGCAGTGGTTTTAAGAATCATTTTAAGATAGCCTGGAGATGAGAAACAGATGATGTAGGCAGCTACTGATGACCTCTGCTGGCCTGGGCAGATCCTCAGGATCTGATCTACTTTTTTTCTAAATTGATTTGCTCAAACCTCAAAATGTAATTTAAGACAAGATTTCCTACATAGAGTTAGGCTACCTTCTAAGAGCATTCTATAAGTCATTTGCCTTCTTTAATATGTAGTTAGGTTGCCCCACTACCTCTTATTAAATTGTCTACTTTTAAACAACTCTGGCAGTTGTTAGTTCCTTTGCTATGGTAAAGTTTCACGTTCAATTAAACTAGTATTTTTGAGATGAAGTAGCTCGTGTTTGCAGGTTGATTAGTCAGGTGATTTAGACTTGATATTATTTTTATTATAGCTGCATACAAATTTGCTGTTAATTAAAACAAAAATCCAGCACCATGGATTTTAAATACTTGAGTTTAAACCACTACATGTAAACAAATACAATGGGTATAGAACAGAAGAATGACTACACGCATATGTATGTTCAGTCCTATATATGTGTGTGTGTGTGTGTGTGTGTGTGATGTCACTCAGTCGTGTCCAACTCTTCCCGTCAGGCTCCTCTGTCCATGGAATGCTCCTGGCAAGAATACTGGAGTGAGTTGCCATTTCCCTCTCCAGGGGATCTTTCTGACCTAGAGATCGAATTGGCAGCTCCTGTTCCTCCTACATTGGCAGGTGGATTCTTTTACCACTGAGCCAATCTAAACGTATAGGCTAAAATGTGTGTGTGTGTATACATACATATCCACATGTATACTTCCCATTTCAGGAGCGACTTTAGATTTGTTATACTACTATATTTCATTCAAACTGCATTTGTCATGCCACTCACACCTATTCAAAATATATACGTGCTTCTCAAATTTAGGGATAAGATAACAATAGCCTTATATGTGCACCTAAATTTTCGATTTAAATATACTGGTGATCGTGGCTTGTTTTCTTCTTAAACATGTATCTTTTTTAAGGTCAATGAAAGACTAATTTAGATATCATTGAATTTTTACAGTTAAACAACTTGAATAGCATGCTGATTTGTAAAAAGATTCAGTTAAATGGTGTTCTCTATTAATTCAGGTATACATGTCTATTAGTATTGGAAGCATCTATTCATTTATGGACCTGTTAGCTTCACCTTGAACAGAAGAGGTTAAGAAGCCATTTATATGTTATCTTCAGCTTCTCTGTTTCCTATGCAGGGAAGAAAGCAAAATATATTAAAGGTTTTTGAAAAGATGTAGTTTAACCTAGGAGAGAAGAGAAAAATTTCCAGTCTTTACTTTACTGGGGAATCTAACTGCCAGATCCAATTCTTGTATTGGTCCTTGCCCCAAACTTCCTGTGAACGCTGTTCTTTATTAACAAAGAATTATGGCGCAGTAACTTTACCAGTGTCCAGTAAGTGTTCTCTTAACTCACCTCATATATGTTCAGTTCAGTTCAGTCATTCACTCATGTCCGACTCTCTGCAACCCCATGAACCATAGCACACCAGGCCTCCCTGTCCATCACCAACTCCTGGAGTTTACCCAAACCCATGTCCATTGACTCGGTGATGCCATCCAACCATCTCATCCTCTGTCATCCCCTTCTCCTTCTGCCCTCAATCTTTCCTAGCATCAGGGTCTTTTTAAATGAGTCAGCTCTTCACATCAGGTGGCCAAAGTATCAGAATTTCAGCTTCAGCATCAGTCCTTCCAGTGAATATTCAGGACTGATTTCCTTTAGGATGGGCTGGTTGGATCTCCTTGCAGTCCAAGGGACTCAAAAGAGTCTTCTCCAACACCACAGTTCAAAAGCATCAATTCTTCGGTACTCAGCTTTCTTCACCGTCCAACTCTTACATCCATACATGACTACTGGAAAAACCATAGCCTTGACTAGATGGACCTTTGTTGGCAAAGTAATGTCTCTGCTTTTCAGTATGCTGTCTAGGTTGGTCATAACTTTTCTTCCAAGGAGTAACTGTCTTTTAATTTCATGACTGCAATCACCATCTGCAGTGATTTTGGAGCCCCCCAAAATAAAGTCTGACACTGTTCCCACTGTTTCCCATCTATTTGCCATGAAGTGATGGGACCAGATGCCATCATCTTAGTTTTCTGAATGTTGAGCTTTAAGCCAACTTTTTCACTCTCCTCTTTCACCTTCATCAAGATGTAGGTATAACAATAAAATTACAGGTAAATCAGAATGTTGTTACTTCAGAATGTTGTTGTTACATACAAAAAATATATAATAAAATTTGCATATATCCCATTTATCTGTTCTAATAACTTGCAAACTATTCTTCACACTATAGCCAGAATGCTCACATCATCTCTTGTTTAAAATATGTTAGTGATTTTGAAATTTTCTTGGAATAAACATGAAGTTCATCCAGCACAGTCTGTAAGGAGCTGAATGGTGTGACCTTTTCCTACCTCTCTAGCCTCATTTCGGAGAAGGCAATGGCACCCCACTCCAGTACTCTTGCCTGGAGAATCCCAGGGATGGGGGAGCCTGGTAGGCTGCAGTCCATGGGGTCGCTAAGAGTCAGGCACGATTGAGCGACTTCACTTTCACTTTTCAGTTTCATGCATTGGAGAAGGAAATGGCAACCCACTCCAGTGTTCTTGCCTGGAGAATCCCAGCGATGGGGGGAGCCTGGTGGGCTGCTGTCTATGGGGTCGCACAGAGTCGGACACGACTGAAGCGACTTAGCAGCAGCAGGAGCAGCAGCCTCATTTAGTACTCTACTCTCCTTTGTTTTTTTTGTTTGTTTTCGCCTAAGTTTTACTACCTTCAATTTCTGAAACACGCACTGACACTCTCCCACCACCTGGCACCTCACAGGGCCTTTGTCTATGTTGTTTTCTCCTACTGAAAACCTTCTTGACCACTCTCCACCTCTGACTAGTTAATTCTTCATGTTTCTGTTCACTTACTACTGATACCTTTTCAGGCATACCTTCCTGAGTCTTGGTCCTCCCAAACTTGGTTAAACCTCCCAGCAAGTCTCTGTCCTGTTTATAATTCTTATGTAGTTGTCATCTACACTTATATATGTGATTGCTTGGTGAGGGTGTCAGTAGGAAACTCTGTCTGCTTTTTCTTGCTACGGTATCTGTATCATTGGTTCTTGATATAGTACCGGAGATTCAGGAAATATTCTTTAATTAAAGTTTAATGAAATGAGTAAGTAAATTTCATACTTGTTTTATATCTCCTCATTCCTATATATCATTAACATCTATATTAGTTGAGCTTGTTTTACTTTGGAAGAGATTTTATGATTCCCCTCTAGGAACCTGATTTTGTATTTTAGTATTTCTGGATCAAGAAGTTCTTTCTTTCACCAGGCTTAAATTCCTATTGTTGAAATAAAAACTCATTAAAAACAATCACTCTCAGTAGCTAGAAAGAACAACTGGTTACAATCCTTGAGATACAGAATTTGTTTCCATATCAGTGAAGTACATTTTCTAATATAATTTCACTATCTTATTTTTCTTTTAATTTTGATTTTAGGCCACCTTTCAGCTCAACCAGGATTTCCCTGGTGGCTCAGATGGTAAAGTATCTGTCTACAGTGCAAGAGACCCGGGTTCATTCCCTGGGTTGGGAAGATCCCCTGGAGAAGGAAATGGCAATCCACTCCAGTATATTGCCTGGAAAATCCCATGGACAGAGGAGCCTGGAAGGCTACAGTCCATGGGGTCGCAAAGAGTCGGACATGACTGAGTGACTTCACTCACTTTCAGCTCAACAAATCATTAAGGATTATGGAACACTGACAGTTATTTAGTTATGTGTTTACTTATTTATTTTTAAGGACATGAATTGGCACTAATACCAAAGTAATCCTAAAATATTATAGCTTCTCAACTGATATCAGGTCTTACCTTGTGAGAATCATATATTAGTAAGGGCTAGCCAACATCCTTTGAAGGCTCCCTTTTCCCATAGGCCCACTCAAAAAATAGGTCCTTTCCTAATTAAAATATGTTCAGTTTCTCAGATTGTCCTGGTGCTTTCTTAGCAGGAATGAGGGGAATTGCATAAGGAGATTGGAAGTCTCCTCTTCCACACAAACAAAAATTGGCAATCTTTATCTCTTTTGACAGCTGGTGGCATCTTCCTGAAAAGCTTTCAAAGCATAGATCATTTCTTCATAATGAAGCCTGTGTGCTCACATTCAGTGGGCTGAAATTCTTATCTTATGCTACAGTAAAATGCTCTAATTTCAAGTCACAAAAGGATTCTGTACCCTTTACTTAGCAGAGCTGTGCAATTTGCCCATAAATAGACTGTTCAGCACCATTAGTGCATACTGTAAGTGTGCAGTGACATCGTAACCTTTTCAACCTTTCCAACCTTGAATGTGTTTTTCCCCTTTGAAGAATGACAAATGACAAAGGGGTGAGTGAGCCCCCCAAGCAATATTTTTGCCTGTAAGGATGAACTTGGGGACTTTAGCTTGATCCCCTCACAGGAGGAAAAAAAAAAAATCAGTTTCATTGTCACCTGAGGCAAGACAGTTTTATTTATTTATTTTTTTCCTCTTTCTGTCCCTGGTCCCACAGCCAAGAGAGACCTCAGACTTCTAAGCTTCAGAGATAGATCTTTGCATGGTAGAAAAATTTTCTGAGGGCAGTGATCAGAAAAGTACTGAAATAACATTTATTAAGTACCTACTATGTCTTAGATTCTCTGTTAGTCATTGAGGGTGGAGGTGATTATAGAATATTAATACAACCTACAGTTTCTAAGCTTTGGTACTAAATAGCATACGTTTCCTAGCTTGACAAGATAGATTTGGGTGGAGAAGGAAGGGGAATGTGGTGAAAGGGAGAGAATAGAGTAGTTTGTTCTGTTTTGTTTTGTTTTAAAGAACAAGAGGGAAGAGTGACTATTTTATTGGCAACAGTCCTTTTTGTTGGCAGGGCAATGACTAACTCTAGTGCTCATTCCATTGCTCTCCATAGAGTTCTTGCACTCACAGTGACCTCCAGTTATTGTCCCAGATATTTGTGTCTTAGAGTAGTCCCTTTCTAAATCTGCCTACCCACTCACTTCCCTAATTCATTCAGAATTTTCTCAAACTTGTGAGATATCTTTTCACTTCCATTTCAGGTACACCTGAGAGCCTGGCAGAAAAAGAACGGCAGCTCTCTACCATGATCACCCAGCTGATCAGTTTACGGGAGCAGCTCCTGGCAGCGCATGATGAGCAGAAAAAACTGGCAGCCTCGCAAATTGAGAAGCAACGGCAGCAAATGGACCTTGCTCGCCAACAGCAAGAACAGGTGAGCCCTGCAAAAGGAGCTGATGAACTGGGGATGTGGAATGTGCCAAGCTCAGAGAGTAATCACATTGATTGGTTTATTTGTCATAAGCCTTCCTAAAAAAAGACAAGGAAAGAAAGAAGCCTTCTGGAAATCTAGGGTCGTTGAGAATACTGAGGGGATATGTGGAGGACAAAGAAAGGCATAATAGAACTGGTCATAACTGAAGTGATAATATTGTTCCAGAACATTTGCATTTGATTAATTACTCAGGGATACTTGTTCATGTAGGTATCACATATATCCCTAGTGTAGCTTAACCATGAGTAAATCGCTTCTCTCTGGACTTCTTTTCTCATCCAGTAAAAGAAGATCCTGGTCTAGAAAAACTTTGAGAATCTTTTAACTTACTGGTTCAAGCTAGGGTGACTACGTGTCTCAGTTTTTCCAGAATAGCTCTGATTAATATCTGTTTTCCAGAGTATTAATACTCCCCTCTTCCACCTGTGAAAGTTGTCCTGGCTAGGCTGATAAACTATATGGTCACTCTCTTTTAGCATAGGTAAATCATTAAAAACAAATTAACACATGGCTCCTGGAAGAATTTGACTTCATTGATTTAGAAGTGATAAGGAAGAAAAATAGCAAAGTTTAAGTGTGTATCTTTTAAAAAATAAATCACTTTCCCGAATGTTTTTCCTGTCTCATAAGAGTACATTAATCTAACAACAAGGATCCTATAGAGCAGTCCCTGATGCTTTAGATCAGACAGATCCAAATTAATGTGCAGTTTTTAGGAATCTGACATTATTACTGGAATTATCTTTTCAGTTAACTGTATTTTATAGGGGTATATAGAGCAATATATGCTCTGTTGATTTTAATGAGTTGTGACGTCTGGTATTTTATATGCTTGAATATTTGCCCACATGTAGGAATATGGACTCAGCCCCTAATGGAAAATAACATAAAGGAACACTGTAAAAAATCAGAAGTTAGAATGTCATTTAGCCATCCAGAGATGACACAGTAATTAACTATTGACACTTGTGAATAAGCTAGCACAAATTAATCTTGACACATTTGCAGACGAGTGATATCTTACAGTGAACACTTTGTAATTATATTTCAAAATGAAAATTAAATGACACTTAAAACTAGGTTGTCATGCTCAATGAAGCGAGCATGTAGCTCAACCGATTGGCAAATAAAATTCAGAATTTGAGCCACATGGTGCTTATGTACCATACTTCACTGTGTCAAACCCATACGTCTAGAGTGGATGATAGTAATTGCACTGTGGTGTTTTGGATGCATTTCTATGCAGCACTTTATCATTTAGGAGGGACCATCAATATTAGATGTCTAGCGGTGTTTCACTGGATTGCTAAGAGGAAATGAATATTCAGAGATCCGGCATGTATACCTAGAGTTGCAGAGTTGTCCATTTCTGATTTGAATGGTGGTAAGCAGAGTGAGCCTTTTCAACTTGATTAAATACTATTTCCATTTTGCTTATAAAGCTTTGGGGAGGAGTGGTCCCATTTCTTAAACTGTAGCCTGTGTTAGGGGCAGCTTTATCATGACTTCTAGTATGAACCAGTCATCACCAGAAACCATTAAGCCATATTTGGGGGCAGACTGCTATTTGTCATCTTCTGCTGAAAGGAATGTAATTTGGGTATTTCCCTCTACTCTAGGCTAAAATATCAAAAAGACTCAGGAAGTATACAGCTGAGGGGTAATTCACACTCATTTCCAACACTGTCCATTTTAGAATGTTTTGGAAATAGAAGAAATAGGGAAGAAATAACTCTTGCCTATAGGCATCATGAAACCAAGTCATCCTAAGAGCTTTCTGGCCATTTTTTTCTCTGGCTTCCTAGGTTGGCAGTGAGTGTGTTCTCACTAAGGGGCATTCCCATGGGTTTCAAGCTCCAGCAGCTCAGATTTTGAGGTAATAAGCAGCCTGACACCTAACTCATGTTTTATAGTAAACACTATTATCCTAAAGAAGTTCTTTGCTCTCCTGAGGGGAAGATTCAGTCTTCAATGGGGCTTGCATTAAGTGGTTAATGTTTTTTTTTATAGACCAGATGACATGTTAAGATGTTGAATTTGTTGGATGAAGCAAGGGAATACAAAACTTATATGTGGATCCTGTACTATAAAACTAACACATTGCAGTAAAAAAGATGTGAATAAATATGAAATTTTGTTTGTTTAAAAAAAATGCTTTGTATGTTATGCATTACATCAGCAAAAAAAGATAAAAGTTTTTGATTTTTGCTGTTTTTTTTCTTTTGACATTCCCTTGACAATATTTGTAAGCATTATCAGTTCTAAAAATCTTTACAGTAAAAAAGGTCTCAACAAAGTAGGCCATATTATAGGTAATAGAAAGTTCTTTCATGTCTTTGCTTATGGATTTTACTTTTTAAATCCAAATTAAGCTCCTCAGAAACATGTAGCCAAAATTTTCCTGCCTTTATTCTCCAAGGATCAGATTTTGAAACTCCCATTCTTTCCAGATGACCAGTGCAGATATAGATGAACTGCTCACAAATGTAATACAAGGTGGGCAGTTTTCATGTACAGGTCAAGATTTAGGGGTAAGCAGAGAGATGGCACCTGTTTGAAATACTTCCCTTCTCTCCAACTTTCTGTTTCTGCCTCTCTCATTTTATAGGAAATCTTTCGTATTAGAAGTACAGTAAAATATTCTTGTAATACCAGGAGATGTACCTCAGGTAATGGCAAAGGTGTAAGCATTTCATTTTAACTTAATGAAATTTTATTTCTGATAGATTGCAAGACAACAGCAGCAACTCCTGCAACAGCAGCACAAAATTAATCTCCTGCAACAACAGATCCAGGTCTGTGTATTTATTACTCTTGTCTGATTATACTTAGATACTTTCCTCCTTGAAGATGGAATTTAAAATGCTGCAAATGCACCCTTCTCTATAAACAGCACCAATAGGGCTTTTATTCAAGGATGTTGTATACAGTTGTATAAATGAATGTAGGAAATATCGACTTGGTGGAAGTCTAAGCATTCTTTTCTGATGTGATGCATAAGCAGGATAAACCTTACCTTTTTTACCATCTGCCATTCGATTAATACAACCTAGTGAAAACATAATGGTTTCCAAGGTGGCATACTCATGCTAGTTTTATTGCCACAAAATTACTTGCTCTGTATTTTACCGTCTGATAGTATCATGGGTAGAAGCTTATGTTTATTTGCTTGTTAGGATGTCTGATTGGGCCAATTATGAGAAGAATCTTATGATCTAGGAAAAGGTTGGTAATAATTAATTTGTTCTTTTTATATATTAACTGCATTTCTGCTAGGTGCTAAAAGGAATATAAAGATTAGTAATTGTCTTCAAGAAGCTTATAGTCTAGAAAGGAAGAAAAACTTGTTCTTGAGTAATTGTAACACAGTTTAGAAATTTCTTTTTCTTTATTCCTCTTCTTTCTCTCTTTCTTTTTTTGGTGGCAGGGTAACACAATATAGAGATCATAATTACAATGGCCTGAGAAAGAATTCTGGTTTCTGTTATTCCGTTAGATATTTGACAGTTAATTCAACTAACAGCTATTTGACATAGATAAGGGAAGTGATCTCCATTTTTGGATATGCGCATTGTGGGTGTGTGACTTCTAGAAAGCCTTAGAGTAAGCAACTGGTTGTCTGGTGATTAAACCTCAGGCATACTGATCCCAGAGTTACACATACCCACCACAGCCTCTGGGTTTCTCTTGGTTGTTGTAGATATTTTCTATACTGGGATATATTATTCAGCCTAGTTGGGGCACTATATTCTGAATTATATTAGTCCTTTCCTTGGGATTAGTATTACACCTTCCTATGTTTTTAAAAATCATTTACATAAAGTTATTACTTATTTCACCTTACCAATGAAAAGTCAATGATTTAGATCTTTGCTTCATTGTGTAGTCACACTTAGTGTTCCGGGTAGTAGGCACTGCATTTAAAATACTGATTTGGTGTCTGAAGAAGTATTTGTACCTAATTTTGCACTTCGCCCATCTTTACTAGGAAGTTTTAACTAGTGTTTGCTGTTGTTGTTCTAATTAGTTCTGATTCTGTATTCCATACTCAAGTCTATATGTTTCAAAATAATGAATCCAAACATAATAGATAGTATGTCTCTGGCATTTTGGACAGTCAGCTTTTATAATTAAATCTTGGAATGATTTTTTATCCTGATATCTTATGACTCATGCTGAGATCCTTAATTAAATAACTGTCCAGGTGTTCCCTTGCTCTGCCCTTATTACAATTTTCAGTGTGTCTCCCACTGCTAAGGTCAAGAGGTTTAGCCTGTGGCTTCCTACATTTTTCTCTAGATTCCTCTCTAAGAACTTGGTAGGTGTTAAATAACCTGATTGTTTAGAGTACTCTCTGTTTCTCCTATTTGTAAAGCAGAAATGGAAGAAATTCCCTGAGATGTTTTCATATCAGTTACTTATTATTAATGTTTTTACTACCTCTTTATTACCTACTTCGTTATTTGTTTTAAATATATTTCACTTCTTAGTCCAAAGTTGTTTGCATTAACTGGATGTCTTAACTGACGTGTACCTGTGGTACTGAGGATCTCAGATGAATAGCAACAAAACTAGTTCAAAGTATCTTTGTGAAATATTATAGGCATTTATTGATGATATTTTATAGTCATAATGACTGTATGAGTTGAAATCTTTTTCAGGAAACTAGAACATGATCTTAAAATATTATTTGTCAGAATGTTCAATTTGAGAAGACAAGGAAATTGGTTTTTCAAGTGTTTTAATAGAAGTTCAATTGCTTTAAATTTTATACATATTTCTCATTGTTTAAATTTTTAAAAATTGAAGCCTTTCAGGCCTTGATCTCATCAGTATAAACTATAAAAATCATAGACAGATTCAAAATAGTTACATTAATTTTAGAAATATGGGATTCTTTGTAACAGGAATTCGTATTTTATTTTTTAAAAAAAGAGGAGGCAATAATCTGTATTACAGTTTAATCTGTCCTGAACTACTGCTTCACTGTCAGTGTTTATCTAATCGAGTATAAGACCATTCAAAGAATTTTTCAAATACTGAAAAACATTTACTCCTTACACAAAACATATTCATCTCTGACACAAAGCACATATTTGATAGTCAGAATTTTAGTTATTTTCTTGGGAGGGAAATGGGTTAAGTGTATTTTCACATAAGGTTTTTGGCCAGCCATAGGCATGATCAAATTTAAGAGAGAGACTTTTGTTGGACTCATTTTAATTTGAGCAAAATATGAGATTTAAGGAATGCTTCAAACATTTTTCTATCATGAAAAAACATTCTCTCTTTTAAAAACAAAACAAAACAGAGATTAAAATTAGGTAATAAATACAAAACCTAACTTCTCTTCTAAAACTGAATGAATACAGTGACAATTTGAGATCCCAAGTTTGACCTTTTTCCTTCTTTTAAAATCTTGTATTCTAGAACTTATTTCCTAATAGGGTCAGCAAGAGCCTTGGCAATTGGCCATAGATCATAAGTATCAGGTGATTATGTTCAAGATTGTTCTTTGCTTCTAGTTCAGAATGCTGACTTCTGAATTAATGCGTGTTGCTTTGGAACTTGCAATAAAATTCCAAAATTTTATTTTCTGTAATAAAAAGAAAGGAAAGAGTGTCTAACCTATTATAACAACCACACACAAACACATCTGGGTCTATAATAATGGAAGCAAATGAAAACCTGAACGATATGCACACATTGAAAGGCAGAATTCTTCATTAGCGATAGGAAAAGGCAGGATTAAGATAGTATTATAAAAAGTCTTTGAGCTTATTTTTCTTATTTGCAGTCATTCAAAACTTATTCTTTGTACGTAGTTAGAAATTATTTCATTTATGTATTTTTTCCTTGAATATAATTTTAATGTAATTTCGCCTTGGTAGTTTATAACTAAATTTTTAAAGAGATACTTTTTAAGACTATGTGGACTTCCCAAGTGGCACTAGTGGTAAAGAACCCACCTGCCAATGCAGGAGACCCAAGAGACATGGTTTTCATTCATGGATCGGGAAGATCCCCTGGAGGAGGGCGTGGCAGCCCACTTCGGTATTCTTGCCTGGAGAATCTCATGAACAAAGGAGTCTGGCAGACTAGAGTCCATAGGGTCACACAGAGTCAGACACGGCTGAAATGACGTAGCATGCATGCATGGTCTTTAAGCCATGCTGAAATCGTAAAATGATTTTATGAACCAGTGTTTTTATAGTTTTGATGAGTCATTTTTTACCATTTAAAAAATCATGTTAATAACTTTAAATTATTTTTAAAATTCGTTAATATCAACAGGTCTTTTAGTAGGCTGTTTGCTTAGTGAATTCTAATCCCTCTGTTTGTGCTTTGGGGAAAATGGTGATTCCTCTAATCTGTTACACAGTAAGTAATTCCCTGGATCAGAACAGATCAGATCAGTCGCTCAGTTGTGTCTGACTCTCTGCAACCCCATGAACTATAGCACGCCGGGCCTCCCTGTCCATCACCAACTCCTGGAGTTCACCCAAACTCATGTTCATTGAGTTGGTGATGCCATCCAACCATCTCATCCTCTGTCATCCCCTTCTCCTCCTGCCCTCAATCTTTCCCAGCATCAGGGTCTTTTCAAATGAGTCAGCTCTTTGCATCAGGTGGCCAAAGTATTGGAGTTTCAGCTTCAACATCAGTCCTTCCAATGAACAGCCAGGACTGATCTCCTTTGGGATGGACTGGTTGGATCTCCTTGCAGTCCAAGGGACTCTCAAGAGTCTTCTCCAACACCACAGTTCAAAAGCATCAATTCTTCAGCACTCAGCTTTCTTTATAGTCCAACTCTCACATCCATACATGACTACTTGAAAAACCATGGCTTTGACTATACAGACCTTTGTTGACAAAGTAATGTCTCTGCTTTTCAATATGCTATCTAGGTTGGTCATAACTTTCCTTCCAAGGAGGAAGTGTCTTTTAATTTCATGGCTTCAATCACCGTCTACAGTGATTTTGGAGCCCCCCCAAAAAACAGTGGAGCCACTGTTTCCACTGTTTCCCCATCTATTTGTCATGAAGTGATGGAACTGGATGCCATGATCTTCGTTTTCTGAATGTTGAGCTTTAAGCCAACTTTTTCACTCTCTTCTTTCACTTTCATCAAGACGCTCTTTAGTTCTTCTTCACTTTCTGCCATAGGGTGGTATCATCTCCATATCTGAGATATGGAGAATATCAATATCTCCATATTGATATTTCTCCTGGATAATCCCCTGGATATGAGGCCCAGAAAGTTAGATATTTTTGCTATTTCCAGGACAGAAATGGGGGTTTTCAGGTGGTGCTAGTGGTAAAGAACTCACCTGCCAGTGCAGGAGACATGAGATGTAGGTTTGATCCTTGGGTAGGGAAGATCCCCTGGAGGAGGGCATGGCAACCCACTCCAGTATTCTTGCCTGGAGAATCCTATGGACAGAGGAGCCTAGTAGGCTACAGTCCATAGGGTTGCAAAGAGTTGGACATGACTGAAGCAACTTAGCATGGACAGAAATGGCACAATTTTTATACAGTTTGTGGAAAGCAAAACTAACAGATCATGGAATATGGATCCTTGAATTTGGGAATATTGCTCTTGCTGTAATTTCAAAGAACAAATAACTGCTTCAGTAATTTCTTTCTCCTTGTCTCCCACATTGCACCATAGTATCTTAGTCAGTCTTTTGAAGCATTTTATTTATGAATTATATTGACTAGTAAACAAAATTCACTTTGAATCCATTGGATATATCAGCACATATTTACAACATTTTAATCAGTCATTAAATATGTTTAATCTATGCAAACTAGAAAATATTTTCTAACTCTTGATTTCTTGATCCATCCATATATTTATTTATCTAACCTCATTTGACCACGTCATGGTTTTGCAATCTAGAGAAGACATTCTTCATGGACATATCATATTTTTTGGTTTTGATTGAATGTCAGTAGAAACATATTTAATGACAGCATTTTGTTGCTAGAACTTAATCTTTGCAAGAGGATTCATTTATTAAAATATCTCTATGAGACACTTTCTTTTTCCAGACCTGAATAGTGTGATCCATATATTCATGTCTCTTTAGACCTCAATTTTAGAGTTAATACAAGTGGCTGTGTTGTGTACTATATAGACAGTGTCCTCTCCTCACATCACTGACCTGTCAACAGTGGTCTCTTAAGAAGGGACTGGTTGGTTGGGATTTTATTTGGCATTTGGCTTCCTGGGCCAGAGCCAGTGATTCAGTTAATTAATATACATATACCATTGGGGATAAAATTGTGAAACTTGAAATTTGTGGTTATTTGTTAATCATTATGATTAATATATGGGCTTCCCAGGTGGTGCTAGTGGTAAAGAATCTGCTTGCCAATGCAGGAGAGATAAAAGACACAGATTTGATCCCTGGGTTGAGAAGATCCCCCGAAGAAGGAAATGACTGAAGTGTTTCCAGACATGTTTCAGACATGACTGAAGCAACTTAGCATGATTAATATACAATATTCATTGTCTTTCTGTCACCATTTAATACATGAATTAGATGATGAACTCAGTCTGTGGAAGGCCTGAACTAATGCCATTGCTGCTGCTTGGCAGATACTTTCTCTTATCTGAAAACTTCTCTTTTAAACACTCTGATTACACATGCTGCTTATTTATACAACTAAGTGTTTGTCTCTTCACTGAAGTGTCACTCTATTCTTTAGGAGTATGTGAGTATTTTCCATACGTAGTGTTTTCTATTTTGATTATAATATATTCATCTGTGCTGTTTGCATATTTTGTGCGTCTGTATGTTTGTCATGTGGTGGAGTGCCATTAAATTGTGTTCTCCTTTCTTCCTACATAACCAGTAGTCGTATTAATATTATGAGTAGAGAGGTGATTGTTCTTAAACCATTAAACAGAATAACTTGAGATGTACTCTCACCTTTTAAGGAGATAAACCTTGCCTCTTGTTTCCTTCAATATGATTAACTACAGGCATTTCAGGTATCTGCTGAGCAGAACAAGGACTACCTTTTTATGTGAAGTAGTTGTCTAAAGATCAGAAATAATTACTTTGTACATTAGCCTTCATGGCCTGCATGACCTGGTTAATTAATTTTTTGCCAGGATAATAATAATAGATATATATTTGAAGATATGCTTCATCATTTAGTATCTAATTGACCTCTAATTTTAAGAGCTGGACCTTGCATTTATTGTCTTTTGGAATTGGCTGAACAGACAGCAGAAAAGACTGAGGAAAGTGAGGAACCTTGCAATCTCATATAGTTCCTCTGTTTTATGTTATATATGTTGTATCTCTTTGTTAATTATATTTAGCATTGATAAACAAAAAGCAATTACACTGCTCCTGTTTTGGCTCTAGCAAATAGTCCTTTTTTGGGTATTATTGATCAGGTAAGGGATCTCCTTTCAACAGCCTCTGAACAGGACTAAATAAACCCATTGAAAGTAACTCGATACTTCTATTAGCATTGTATGTGTATCTGATACTCTCGCAATGAAATGAGAGTTCTAAACAAAGCTTAGAAGTCTAGGATTAGCCCCCAGTTTCAGCAAACCCTTAAAATATTTTGTAATTCTATCTTCAATCATGAATTAGCCGGGAAAAACAGAACCTCTCTCCTCTATTTCTCTGCTGTATGCTGTTTTTAATTGCCCATGGGCAGGCTGCTGTGATCTTTGAAAGTTTAAATCCAAGATAAAAATGCAAATCTAATTATTTCTTTTATGTAATCGAATTAACTTTTTAAGTAATGATAGATGCTCTATAGCCTGCTTCTAACATTTTAATAATGAAGTTCCTGAATTATAAAGAATAGGTAAAGCTGCTATAATTCATGAATAGCAATGGCCTTAGATAAAAATATAAATTCTTATTGTGGATTAGAAACCGCGTGAGTTAATCACGCTAGATGGTTAAAGTTGGAGTGGATCTAGAAATAAAAAGAGGTTATACCGAACCAGATTCTTTTAGCTGCTATAATAGAATTATTAATCAGCTTACTACCTATTTTCTTATGGCAAAGATCTCATTCAGCTGACCAGAGCCTGATGGTGAATCTCAATGCTTTTCAAGCACTATTCTTTAGTTTCCTGAACTCTCTCTAGGTGACTCTCCCTTGTATCTTATCTACTTCTGCTTATCTCTCAGACTTTACTCCCCAGCTCCTTCTCAAATCAGGGAAAATTCAAGGAAGCCAAAGCCTCTCCTTCTCTGGGATTAAAGAAGAGTGCGAGAGTGCATTACCTCTTAAGGGGCAGGAGGGTATGGAGCCCAGTGGGCGGATGATCCAGGTGGTGCCAGCATATGACATTACATAACATAGAATCAGTTCCCCAGGGAAAAAGCAGCTCATTTCTCTGTTTCCCTTGATCTCTCTGATTACACTGAGGGCTCAGTTTGGTGTTAGTACACTTTAAACCCTTTTCAGGTTGTGCTAATCTCTCTCTTTGTAGGCAAGAGAGATCATCTTAGTCTCGGAGCTTTGGGGGACAATAGTGCTTGAATTAAAGTAAAACTTTTATTTTTATTGTTACATTATCATTTACTTAACAAGTGATTTTCTATTGAATTTCCTATTGGTTTTCTATTTGAGGTAGTGCTTTTGAAATAAATGTATTTAAGCAAAAAAAAAAGTCAATTTAATTAAAACTATAAGTAAGTAATAATTGGGTACTTGGATATGGCAAAGGTTATAAAGACAGTTCTTTAATGATGGAATTTTAAGACAATATTGCTGGAGCACTGCCCTGAGAGATGTCAGATGTTCTGCTTCCATTCTTCTGCTTTCACAGAATGTTAAACTTGGACACATCCTCTAGTGGTCCTCATGGTTCTCACTCACTGATCAGGGGTAGGGTGGGTACCTATTTCTATTGTACAGCAATATAGTGAGTTTACTGTTAAGCTATACGTAAAAATAACCCTAAGTTTATGTTTTCTCTATGTGTTTTTGAATTAAAATGCCCTTTCCTTTTATGAAGCATAGGTGATAATAGATGGTGTGTGTTTCATTTCTTTGTTTTCCAGTAATTTTAGTTGGTAAAATAAAAAGTTCCCAAATATATGTAAGTTCCCACTTCTGTTTTTCTTTGAAATTTCTTTGGAACTCTTTCTCTGGTGAAAATCCTTTACTTTATACAAGGGAGCTGAGGTATAGACAACAACTTGTCCAGGCTTAAAAAGCTACATGTTGTCAGAGCCATGACTTCAAGCTGCTGCTGCTGCTAAGTCGTTTCAGTCGTGTCCGACTCTGTGCGGCCCCAGAGATGGCAGGCCACCAGGCTCCACCATCCCTGGGACAAGACTAGTACTATTTCCAACATTCCAGGTTGTAACTCAATTTGCCCTTTTTGTGATATGAAAATCTTAGTGCACTTTAGTTTCCCAGTTTGTAAAATGTAGATAATAATACCTAACATCTAAAATCTCATTACACTCTCTTTATCCTTAAATAGAAAAAGAAAAGAAGATTGGCTGTTAGAATCAGTTTATATCTCAGAACTAGTACAACTTTGGCTGCATCCTCACAAAAAAGAGATAAAAAGAACAAAATTGAAATCTTTTTGT
Organism: Capra hircus; assembly: GCF_001704415.2. NCBI lineage: Eukaryota > Metazoa > Chordata > Mammalia > Artiodactyla > Bovidae > Capra > Capra hircus. The sequence goes on along the minus strand of NC_030822.1, from coordinate 46,022,236 downwards.
AACATGGTATGAAATACATTTGCGGCTAAGTGATTCTTTTGGTGCGTGCATGCTAAGTTGCTTCAGTCATGTCCAACTCTGTGCAGTGCTATGGACTGTAGCCTGCCAGGCTTCTCTGTCCATGGGATTCTCTAGGCAAGAACACTGGAGTGGGTTGCCATGCCCTCCTCCAGGGGATCTTCCCGACCCAAGGATCAAACCCAAACCTCTTAAGTCTCTTGCATTAGCAGGCAGGTTTGTGGCTCAGCTGGTAAAGAATCCGTTTGCAATGTGGGAGACCTGAGTTTGATCCCAGGGTTGGGAAGATACCCTGGAGAAGGGAAAGGCTACCCACTCCAGTATTCTGGCCTGGAGAATCCTGTGGACTATACAGTCCATGGATGACTGAGCAACTTTCACTTCACTTCACTTCTTTACCACTAGCACCACCTGGGAAGCCCAATTTTTTTTTAATTGATTTAATTGAAGTTTAATTGAGCTACAATGTTGTATTAGCTTCTTTTTTTTCTTTTTTATTCATATATATTTAATATAAATTTATTTATTTTAATTGAAGGCTAATTACTTTACAATATTGTATTGGTTTTGCCATACATCAACATGAACCCACTACGGGTGTACACGTGTTCCCCATCCTGAACCCTCCTCCCACCTCTCTCCCCATACCATCCCTCTGGGTCATCCCAGTGCACCAGCCCCGAGCATCCTGTATCATGCATCAAACCTAGACTGGCGATTTGTTTCACATATGATATTATTCATGTTTCAGTGCCATTCTCCCAAATCATCCCACCCTTGCCAATTCTTTTGGTATTTACATATAAACGTCTTAGTTAATGATACAGTTGAGTCGGCGAAAAAATTCTATGGATCCAAATGCATTTTTGGCTGACCCAGTACGTTCTAGGAACTTAAAAGTGATAGGTCTCTATGCTGAGGCTCAGTCACCTTTAATGTTAGTACTTGTTTTTATAGCAATCTTCTGCAGTGTTAAAAGTGAGCAGTGGTTTCAAATTATTTTTTTCTGTGAAATCGGCTAATTTGATATATATGAGGAATGTATGAATCTGAATGTACTTTTGTGCTGGATTTGTACATATAAATAGAAGGTAGAAAGAATAAAATGCATTGCTTCAGAGCGTATGTAATCCAGAACCAGCACAAGTATCAGGGACAAATAAATCAAGATTTAAATTCCGGTTCTACTACTTATTAGTTCTGTAACATGTTTTGTTACTTACTAGCCCACTCCAATACTCTTGCCTGGAAAATCCCACGGACAGAGGAGCCTGGTAGGCTGCAGTCCATGGGGTCGCTAAGGGTAGGACACGACTGAGCGACTTTACTTTCACTTTTCACTCTCATGCATTGGAGAAGGAAATGGCAACCCACTCCAGTGTTCTTGCCTGGAGAATCCCAGGGAAGGGGGAGCCTGGTGGGCTGCCGTCTATGCGGTCGCACAGAGTCTGACACGACTGAAGCGACTTAGCAGCAGCAGCTATAACAAAAGTTACTTCGTGTCTCTGAGCATGTGTTTCCTAATTACTAAAAAAATGAATAATGATAGTACCTTACTAGCTGTGGGATTGGAGAAGGTGATGGCACCCCACTCCAGTACTCTTGCCTGGAAAATCGGAGGAGCCTGGTGGGCTGCAGTCCATGGGGTCGCTAGGAGTCGGACACAACTGAGCGACTTCACTTTCACTTTTCACTTTCATGCAATGGAGAAGGAAATGGCAACCCACTCCAGTGTTCTTGCCTGGCGAATCCCAGGGATGGGGGAGCCTGGTGGGCTGCCGTCTATGGGGTTGCACAGAGTCGGGCACGACTGAAGTGGCTTAGCAGCAGCAGCAGCAGCTGCGGGATTAGAGATCATCATTAAAAAAAAAAACTCGACTAAGTGCTCAATGCATTTTATCTATAACTATCATCATTGTTGTATGAGCTATAGGAATAAATTCAGAGTCCCTAACAGTGAAACACACATGTACATATTTAGCGACTACATGTTTAGCATGTTTATATTTACATACATATGCATATTTAGAACCCACAAATTAGTGATGTGAATATAGGATAATCAATGTGCAAGCACTGTAATCAATTAGTATCACCAGGGCAGTCTCGACCATAAGAAGGGACAAAAATTTTCTCTGGCTGCCAAAGGAGAACTATTTTAATTGTGAGTAAGAGGAGAGTAAGGTTTATCAGGTACTCAGAAATGGTTGACCAAGAATTAGGTAGAACTGCCTAGAGAGTGTCTAAAAAGGAATGTGGCATTTTATTCTAGAAATTAGGGTCAAATTCTTACTTTTCACACTAAAACGGGCTTTTCTATTAGATCAGTAGTGCTTGTGGGATAGTAAATGAACCTTTTCAATTTATTTTATAGCTTTTTTTTTTAATACACAGATGAAGTTAGTGATGTAGCGGCACAAAATGCGAAAGTCCTGCTTGTTTAAAATAAAGTTGTTCATATAAATCTTATGTATGCCATCTCCTGTAAGTCAAGCATTTGCCCAGCTTTTGTGAATTATGTCTGTACTTAGAATTTAAGAAGTTAAACAGTATGCATACCAGACTTGAGAGATGGGAAATAAAAATTGATATACTGTGTGACACTTGATATAGCACAGAGAAATATCTTTTAAATTTTAAAGGATATACTGACATAACCATTTTTAATTCACATAAGGTAACTCCTACTCAAAGTTATTAATGTTAGAGTCAGATATTTTTACTTGTTCAAAATAAAAGAAAATAAATGATGCAAAAGATGTAATGTCTCAGTGTGAGACATTGAAGTCATTTTAGCTGCCACCCAATCTATTAAGAAAATGTTAAAGTTGTAGCATTAAACAATGAAAGTTAAGGAATTCACAAATCAGAATAAGGAGTAAAGTTCATCCCCAGTCAGGTCATAGTCATGACTTTTGTTAAATATACACTTCAGTGGATGATTTTTATCTTAAAATGTCTACAGATGAGTTTCTACAGTGGCTGAGATTAGCGGAGCTGGAAAGAGCTCTCAGCTAGGCTGACTCTGCTTCTTGAACATGTTGACAAGGTGAACACACTGTCTTAAAAAAAACTCTAAACTTAAAAACAGGCCATGCTTGTTCCAATGCTGGAAATCATTCATTTCCCAGCCTTTCAAATGTTGGCTCTTTCTTATACATCCTTTAGTTGTATTATTAACAGGAAAAGAGGGGAAAACCCCAAGAAAACTGATTTTACTTTTGGTTCTCTAATAACTTTTGTTCCGTTTCAAAAGTTGTGATGATGTCAAGAACCAGTTTCCCAAACAGAAAAGCGTTAACTTTTGTACTGTTATTTAATAAAAGATGTAAGTCTTAGTTTGGCATTTTTAAAGCTGGATTTGGCAGAAGTCTTTTGTTAATTTATATATAGTTAAATACAGGGCACTTTTGTCACTGAATGTTGTCTAAGGAGGCAAGAAGAGGACTGAAACTTCTGGGAGAAGAAGGATCTCTAGCTGCTGGTTCAGGTATTTGTTTGTTTTAAAGGACCCTTTCCCCCACTCTGAGGTTGTCAGTCTCTTCTTTCTCCAGACTTGCATTTCACTGAAAATTGTGAACGTTATGATGTTATTCAGTCATTCAGTAGTGTCTGACTCTCTACGACCCCTTAGACTGCAGCGCTCCAGGCTCCTCTGTCCTCCACTATCTCCTGGACTTTGCTCAAACTATGTCCATTGAGTCATTAATGCTATCTAACCATCTCATCCTCTGCCTTCTCTTTCTCCTTTTGTCTTCAGTCTTTCCCAGCATCAGGGTCTTTTCCAGTGAGTCAGCTCTTCACATCAGGTGGCTAAACTATTGGAGCTTGAGCATCAGTCTTTCCAATGAATATTCAGGGTAGATTTTCTTTAGGATCAACTAGTTTGATCACCTTGCAACCAAGGGACTCTCTTGGAGTCTTCTCCAGCACCACAGTTTGAAAGCATCAATTCTTCAGTGCTCAGCCTTCTTTATGGTCCAACTTGCAAATCCATACATGACTACTAGGAAAAAAAATAGCTTTGACTATAAGGATCTTTACTGGCAAAGTGACATGTCTGGGTTTTTTTTAATATGCTTTCTAGGTTTGTCATAGCTTTCCATCCAAGGAGCAAGCGTCTTTTAATTTCATGGCTGTAGTCACCATTTGCAGTGATTCTGGGACCCAAGAAAATTAAGCCTGTCACTATTTCCATTGTTTCTCCACCTATTTGCCATGAAGTGCTGGAACCAGATGCCATGATCTTTGTTTTTTGAATGTTGAGTTTTAAGCCAGCTTTTTTACTCTCCTCTTTCACTTTCATCAAGGGGCTTTTTAGTTTCTCTTCGCTTTCTGCCATAAGGGTGGTATTATCTGCCTATCTGAGGTTATTGATATTTCTCCTGGCAATCTTGATTCCAGCTTGTGAGTCATCCAACCATGGCATTTCACATGATCTACTCTGCATAGAACTTAAATAAGCAGGGTGACAATATACAGCTTTGTCTTACTCCTTTCCCAATCTTGAACCAGTCAGTATTTCCACGTCCAATTCAAACTGTTGCTTCTTGACCCACACACAGGTTTCTCAGGAAACAGTAAGGTGGCCTGGTTATGATAGCTTCTAGATAAGCAGCTTAGTATCTGGAAGCTGGAGTTTGAAGGAATCAACATGGTTATACTGATAGAAGAATGAGCTTAGATGCAGAAGGTGATGGAGAGGAAGAAAGTGCACATGAGTTGAAAGCTATTACCTTCCTTAGTGATGAATAACAGAGGTTCAAGGAAAAGAAAACCTAATTCCAAGTTTCCTCTCCACTGTATTCCATGTAATTCTTTGCAATGCTTTGTGCAGACTCAAATTTCTAAATTTTGTGCTTGAAGATTAGATGGAGAGGAGAAACTGTTAGATGACCTGATATTTGTCTTTGGAAAAGTAGAGGGGAGCATGCAAAAGTGAAATATTGGGTTCTAGCTGGAGGATAGTCTTGGACAGTCAGTTAGACCAGGTCAGTGATAGAGCAAACATATAGTCTACTCCTGGAGGACTTCCAGCTTGTGGCTGGAATATGTGTAATGGAAGGGTGGACACCCGGGCAAAGGAAAATGAAGTTGTGCTTTTGAAATTGGCCTCCACACAACAGCTATTTTTCTGTTGAGAGTATCTGATTTCATTCTATTGTGTATTGTCACATACGCTGGTCTCTGACAGGGCCCTTTCATGGATTCCATATTAAGGTGGATTCCATACCCTCTGTTTAGGTCCACAGCCCCCCTTATCAATACAGCATCTTTCAGTCTCAGTAAAGTACAGTATCTTTCATTATCAACAATTCCCTGACTGTGGAAAGCCAGATTGGTGATATACAGTATACCTCAAGTCGTTAAGATTACAAAGGCAAATGACTTGTGTAGCAGAATTATAAACTATTTTATTGTTTTAGATTAGTTTAATTTTTTTCTAACACATTGCTTTTGTATAAGAAAATCAGTTTAAAAATGTAAATGTACATTGAAAGACCCTTGTTTTCAATATCAGGAAAATTATTAAATTTATTATGGTATGTTCATGTGATCAGCTGTTATAGACTATTAACAATGATACTGACAAGTAATTTTTAATGATTTAGAATAATGCTTTCAACATAACATTAGATGGCAGGAAAAAACCCTAGAACATAATAATCTAAATACAGTACAATCTTGGCTACATAAAAATAGGCATTTTAAAAAAGACTGCAAAAGGATACATTGCTTTTATAATTAACTTTATTATTATTTTACTTTAAAAATACAAGTAACAGAAAAGGAGGAGATATCTATCCTTTGTGATCACCTCAATAGTTTGTGTTCACCAAATAGATAATCAAGTCTTACAACCTGACTGTTATAACATTTCTGGTTTCCTTCATAGAGCACTCAGTTAATCAAAAAAACAACCAAGTATCTAGATAACTGAAAAAAATACACAGATATAGATCTTTCCAGTTCTTTCATGCTATTTTACTGTCTTTGCCTCTATGCCTGCTCCATCTCTTACTAATTTTCCCAACTTCGCCTATGTCACTGAATTAATTCCATAGATTTGTTTGTTCCCTATAGCTCAGATAGGCCACGATTTCAAGTCTAGGGAAAGAGAAGATGTGGAGATAATTATTGATCTTCTCACACCTAACTTTTTATTCTCCCTTCTATTGAAGACACAGTCCCCACTGAGAAACAGAATAGGATTAGGGAAGCATAGAAGGGCAGAAAGAAGCATAGGCTTGGCCTCAAGATGCCCGCCCCTAGTCTTGGTCTGCTTGAAATAACAGTACCTCTTGTAAGGTCGGACCCCAGGGGCCATGATGGGCCGCCCCTCGTCTCCCTCCCGCCAAGAAGGTCCCTAACAGAAGGAGCCTCCCGGATCCCGGGGACCAATGACAGCACAGTTCGCCAGCTAAAGCCGCCCCACCTCCACCCCGTAGAAGGACCTATCAGCCCGCGACACCTCGACCCAGCAACCTATCCAAACCCCCCATCCATTAACCTGCCCATCCCTCGCAGTGTGTATATATAAACAAACTTCTAACAGGTCAGGAGGCCTGGACTTCCTCGACCTGCCCCATTTAGTCAGGGAACCCCACCCGGGAGCGCTTAGCCATTAAAGCCTGTTAGACACTCTTTTGGTGTCCTGGTCGTCTTTTACCTAACACCTCTGGCAAACATTCTTTTACATCAATTCTCATTTCCATACATTTAGGAATAAGGATCATTGTACAAAATTATTCCTAAAATTCTTCGTGACTCTGACCCCCTGTGATTCTAGATAATGAAAATTAACTCTGGTTCTTAGAACGTGGAGAGCAGTAGGTAGTCTCTGCTGCAAAGCTTTCAGGCAAATGTCAAGTCTGGCCACAGCATAAGCCATGTCCACTTAGGAATGTTTGCATTTTAAACCATTGAAAGGTTTTGAATTATGAGGTCAAATTCATGTTTCCTTTGTGGAGTTTTGTGATGGCTTGTAATTCCTGCCACATGAAATAATGGCTAAGGGGGATTTTTAGAGAAACATTTAGGAAGAGGGCCTGTAAATGCCCGCTTTCAGGCCACACCAAACACATTTCTGCAGCCAATGACAAACTCCTGGCATTAGAGTTGTATAATGGAAAGGGTGACACAAACTTAATTTTAGTGTTGCAAGTGAAATATTATAATTTTAGGGGAAAAAATCCTTATAGCTTTGCTAACGTATTAATTGCAGGAAATTACAGCATATCCTAGAGAAGTATTATGTCAGTGGCATGTATAGCATATAACACCTTTTCCTAGTCTCTCTTGTTTTTACCCCAAGTGTTGCATTTTCATTTGAAAGGAGATGTGTTAAGTAGTTAGAACTTTGTCTAACTGTGGGGGTGGTGCCGAGTGTGGCTGACTGAAAACAATTAAGCTGTGAAGGGAAGACTTCTTGGTTGTTTCCTGGGAGTGGGTTTCCTGCTTGAAGCATAATGTTGATGTGGCTATTCCTTTGGCCATTTCCTCTTTTCTGGCTTGTTACGTTTTATCTCCTAGTACCAATAAATTCTCCAACTACAATTTATTCATTGGGTTGCAAGATAAAGAATGAGAGAATTTCATTTCTGATGTGTGGTAGTTTAATATGGTTTTCCGATTTCCTCCCATTTTGTTTGAAGTAAATAGGGTAATTACTCACTAAAATTCTAATATCTTTCAGGGCTTTAGGGATGAATCTAAAACAGAACCATATAATGTTTTATTTAAGCAAATCCATGTTCTTATTAGGCAGTTCACCTTAATGTCATTTTTTATAAATAAACTTTGTTTTATTTTTTCAAGGGTTATTTAATTAATTTTGTTGTACTACCATAGTCTGACATCTGCATCTGCTAAGGCCTGCAGGATGTGATTTGCGGTTTAAAAATGAAAATAATTTATTATTTTTAAATGATAAATCATTCAGGAATGATACATAAATATGAATGTAAAAGCATCTGATGCACTTCTATTTCTTTCTTTTTTTCTTTTATACTAAAGCATATCTACAGTTTATCTGTTTTTGCACAGAGCACTTATGCCAGTTGTACATTTGATTAATATCTAACTGGATATGAGTGAAACCTATTCTGGAGAAACTACTGCCGTGCCAGCTTCTTGAACTGTTTATGGTCTCCATTAATTGTAGGGCTTTGCCATATAACCATTGTGTAGATCTGGTTTTACTTATCAAATCCAGATCTGCTTTTTCTCCCCCTGTGGAGCAGGGTGAAGTTCCTTGTGCTACCAGCTTCTTATTTGGGGTTTCATAGCATGTTGGGAATTGAAGCTGTCAGCCCTAGAACTCCCAGTGTCTCTGTGGAAAGATTAACATTGCTAAAGTAAATCTTTGGTAAGTTTGCTCTACATGCAACACAGTCAGGTTAAACAATTATTTTACTTTTTAGTTAAGTATTTATTTTATTAATATGGACTTATACTCATTTTGTCTGCCGCCTTTTGCCCTGTTTTGGATGAGTTGCTCCAAACTGGAAGCTTTTAAAGTCTTGTCTTTAGTCTTTCACCGTAGACTCCATATTTTCCCCCAGCGGGAGGAGTAGGTGAGAGAATGAGGTGAGGGACAATACAGAGAAGATTTCTGTGAAAAAGTTAACATTGTCTTTTCTCCTTAAGAAAGCTTGAAGATCATATTTTCTTTGGAAATGAGATTGTATGAGGGAGTATTTTGGTTTGGTTTATAAAAAGACTGTTTCACTTTCCTAGTGAAAAGGGCTGGCTGTTCAGTAGTAGTCTTAATTTCCACCCTGAAAGAACTCATGTTGGCTGTGTGTTTGCAAAGGGACAAAATATATTGAGTTTAAATAGAGAGCAAGTCTGTCCCATTCTGGTCCTTAACAGTTACATTTTTGCCAGAGCTAGCTCCTGAATCTGGGTTGAAAAACAGCTGGGTGATGCACTGGTAATTCATAAAATGGGTGTTCTAATTATTAACTGTAAAATGAAGGAAAGATATTAAGGAGACAATGCCTCTTCATTTATGCTGACAGTGTTTGGGAACATTCTCATTACCTTTTTGGCTAAGAAAGTCTTAACTACATTCTGAAAAAAAAAAAAATAGAAGACTTTTTTTTTTTTAATTTAACTAACTAGCTGTGAAGTTGTATAAGAGAAAACACTTTGAAAAATGGTCAGCGCACTCGTGTTTTAAGCACAGCAAATGAAATGATTTATTGGGTTTTATACACATTCTGTAAAGGGTAAGCATTGCTAACAGAATGAGTGGCAGCCTCTGGGAGCTGAACGGGCCCTAGGGACTAGGCTTTGTTCCTCTGGTCTTGACAGGCATGTGTCTCTGTTAAATGAGAGCTTAATTTCTCTCATATGTGAACAATTTTCAAGCCCAACAAAGGCAGCCAGGACTGGAGCTATTTAAAAGAACCAGCTCAGGAGGAAGCATTCTTGAAGAAAGGGGATGCTAAAAGGCTAATTACTCACCATGGCTTAGCAACTATTTTATTTTTTCCGTAAGCAAGGTTTATTAACATGGACATACCACTTAAAAAAATAAATAAACACACTTTAAATTACAAATTATATTTTTATTCTTTGTGAAGTAGCCATTTACTGATCTCTGCTCATTGAAAAGAAGTGCCCCCATCATCAGTGGTGTATATCATGGAATATTAATTCACCAGAGGGGGAGGGGAGAGGCTAATATACTTTGGATCCTTTTTCTCTCAAGTGGAAGGAATTTAAACTATTTTCTAAGCAGCATGCTTGGCAACACCATAAACCTTTTCTTTAGACAATAATTGCTTAAAATGTGGAGGGGATCTTTATTTTGACATTTTCTGTGGGTGTTTCAAACTATGATTAGTTTGTCTCAATTTCTGGACTCTAGTATCTGGGGAAAAAAATCCATATTGATAAATAGGCATATATAGGAGGTTACAGATATATCTACACTTAGACCTTCCATATTTTCTTAAAGAGGTTTTGTAAACTGGATCATTTCCTGATTTGGAATTGTATTAGAGTCCTCATTGGCCCTTTATCTTAATTTTTGACCACTGATCTTTAAATTTCTGTACTTTTCCTCTCGAGCTTGGTATCTTTTTCAGTTGGTAATGATCTATAAATAAACATTTAAATGTATTTATGTGGTAACTGTTTTATAATGTTTTATAAAGGTGAAAGTACTTAAACAAATTATAATCACCTTCTTATTTATCTATTTTGTGTGTTTTAAAAATAAGACATACTAATTATTCAAGTTGTTTACAAAAAAAGAGTTTAGAAATGTGAGGTGAACTTTCATCCAATGAAAACACTAAGTTGAATATTGAGACCCTTTGGCCAAATTTGCCTTGTGAGTTATTTTAGAGCTAAAAATGTGACCTAGATTTTCTTGATGATCACCAATAATTTGCTGAATGACCTTTGGCAAATCAGTTATCTCTGGAGCCTCAAATGCCTTATCTGTAAACGAAGGTTTTTCCCAACTCCAAACTTCTATGTTTCAATAAAAATGTAAAAGTGGATCTCTGAAATAAAAAATGACATGGTTGCAGAATATCTACAATAAAGTTATTTAAAAATATCCCCCTAATGACATTATAGAAATCTGCATTTTGAATTTTTAATATAGGAAAATCAGAAAACCCTCAAATAAGGTGCCTTTGCTGGCACAAAGTCAGGCATACAACATTATCATTCCACAGAAGCAGCTTTCTGCCATACACAACCGGCACATCAGAAAAGGTGAGAAAACTGTTAATTTTATTTGTAATGATGGATAGCTGACAGACAAGTCTTTTGATTGTATTTGATTATCAAAGTGGCTTTCATGAATGAATCAGAATTTTCATGTCATTGTGGTTGTACTTGAACAAGCATAGTTTCCACCTGTGTGGTTATTTCTGCTAACGTATAGATAAATCCTGAAAGTGTCTGGGCCCTGTGTACAGCTATCATGGTTTAACTCTCAAGGAGATTGGGGTGGTTTATTCACTTAGAGTGTGAAATGGTGACTGTGTGACTTACAGAAGAAAAAAGTAAAAGCCATTTCCTCCCAGGTACTTTTCCTTAGCATCTTTCCTGCTACCCAGAAGTATGTACTGTGCTTTCTATGAGAAGCTGTGTTTTAGTAGAAGTAGCAGATACCAAACCACTTAAACTAATGACTAACCATCTTCGTTCCAGATTTGAGTGTATTTGGATATGAAAAACAGTAGGATCTTCAGAAATGAGCATCAAAGAAAATTTTAGGCTCCTTATTTCTGACATAAATTAATTAGATTAAATTTTCTTTCCCTTTTTTGTTTACAATGTTTATCCAAAATGAATAATCAGTATCATTTCTATGTAAATCTGCTTCTCTTTTTTGCCCAGTTTTATTGAGATATAATTTTTATGCATCACTGTATAAGTTCAAAGTGTACAGCATAATAGGTTGACTTACATGTATTGTGAAATGATTACTTCAATAAGTTTAGTTCACCCATTATCTGATATAGGTACATTAAAAGAAAAAGAAAAATTGTTTTCCTTCTGATGAGGACTCTTGGGATTTGCTCTCTTAACAATTTTCATACATATTATATAGCAGTGTTAACTATAGTCACCAGTTCAGTTCAGTTGCTCAGTAGTGTCCAACTCTTTGCGACCCCATGAATTGCAGCACGCCAGGCCTCCCTGTCCATCACCAACTCCTGGAGTCTACACAAACCCATGTCCATCGAGTTAGTGATGCCATCCAGCCATCTCATCCTCTGTCATCCCCTTCTTCTCCTGCCCCCAATCCTTCCCAGCATCACGGTCTTTTCCAATGAGTCAACTCTTCGCATGAGGTGGCCAAAGTACTGGAGTTTCAGCTTCAACATCAGTCCTTCCAACGAACACCCAGGACTGATCTCCTTTGGGATGGACTGGTTGGATCTCCTTGCAGTCCAAGGGACTCTCAAGAGTCTTCTCCAACGCTGCAGTTTAAAAGCATCAATTCTTTGGTGCTCAGCTTTCTTCACTGTCCAACTCTCACATCCATACATGACCACTGGAAAAACCATAGCCTTGACTAGATGGACCTTTGTTGGCAAAGTAATGTCTCTACTTTTCAATATGCTATCTAGGTTGGTCATAACTTTTCTTCCAAGGAGTAAGTGTCTTTTAATTTCATGGCTACAGTCACCATCTGCAGTGATTTTGGAGCCCCCCAAAATAAAGTCTGACACTGTTTCCACCGTCTCCCCACCTATTTCCCATGAAGTGATGGGACCAAATGCCATGATCTTCGTTTTCTGAATGTTGAGCTTTAAGCCAACTTTTTCACTCTCCTCTTTCACTTTCATCAAGAGGCTTTTTAGTTCCTCTTCACTTTCTGCCATAGGGTAGTGTCATCTGCATATCTGAGGTTCTTGATATTTCTCCCAGCAATCTTGATTCCAGCTTGTGCTTCTTCCAGCCCAGCATTTCTCATGATGTACTCTGCATATAAGTTAAAAAACAGGGTGACAATATACAGCCTTGACGTACTCCTTTTCCTATTTGGAACCAGTTTGTTGTTCCATGTCCAGTTCTAACTGTTGCTTCCTGACCTGCATACAAGTTTCTCAAGAGATCGGTCAGATGGTCTGGTATTCCCATCTCTTTCAGAATTTTCCACAGTTTATTGTGATCCACACAGTCAAAGGCTTTGGCAGTCAGTGAAGCAGAAATAGATGTTTTTTTGGAACTCTCTTGCTTTTTCAATGATCCAGCGGATGTTGGCAATTTGATCTCTGGTTCCTCTATACTCATATTGTATATTTTATTCCTAGTACTTATTTTTCTATTTTTCTTGTGCTTATTTCTAGTTCTTTTTTTTTTTTTTTTGCCTCCAATTCCCCCTGCCCTCACTCCTACTTCTGATAACCACAAATCTGGTCTCTTTTTCTACAAGTTGTTGTTTTTTTCTTAGATTCCACATAGGAGTGAGATCATGCAGTATTTGTCTTCCTTAGTCTGACTTATTTCACTTAGCTTAATGCCCTCAAGTTCCATCCATATTGTTCCAATGGGAGACTTTCCTCATTTTTTGTGACTGAATAATATTCCGTTGTATATATACCACAACTTCATTATCTATTCTTCCATTGATGGACATAGGTTGTTTACAGCTATTATCTTGACTATTGTAAATAATGCTAGTGTAAATATTGTAAATAATGCTGTTATGAACATGGGAGTGCAGACATTAAGTTAATGTTTTATTTCCTCTGAATATATTCTCTGAAGAGGAATTGCTGAATCATGTGGTTGTTCTATTTTTAATTTTGGGGGAAATCCTTCATACTGCTTTTCATGATGTCTGTGCTAGTTTACACTCCTATCAACAGTGTGCAAGCATTCCCCTTTATCTACATCCTCATAGCCTTTGTTATCTCTTGTCTTTTTGGTGATGGCCATTCTAACAGGTGTGAGGTTATGTCTCATTGTGACTTTGATTTGCATTTCTCTAGTGGAGAAGGCAATGGCACCCCACTCCAGTACTTGTGCCTGGAAAATCCTATGGATGGAGGAGCCTGGTAGGCTGTAGTCCATGGGGTCTCTAAGAGTTGGACACGACTGAGCAACTTCACTTTCACCTTTCACTTTCATGCATTGGAGAAGCAAATGGCAACCCACTCCAGTGTTCTTGCCTGGAGAATCCCAGGGACGGTGGAGCCTGGTGGGCTGCCGTCTATGGGGTCACACAGAGTCGGACACAGCTGAAGTGACTTAGTAGCAGTGACTAGTGATATTGAGCATTTTTTCATTATGCTTATTGTCAGTCTTTTTATATTTCTTGTTCTTATAAAATGTCATCATCACTTTAAGGCATACTTGATCTCTGCATTTCCTCCATGCATCATAGAATTGCCATTTCTAGTCCAATTTATTTGCAAATGTCTCATATTTGTCTTCTGTTTTCCATTCTCATTGTTACTAACGTGGTTCAAAAGTTATCATCAGCTCATGTCCACATTGCAGCGACATAGTCTTAAATTGTTTCCTCACCTTCAGTCTGTCCCCATCCACTCCACTCTACTCACTCATTCCAGTGTATTCATGCTAAAGCACATGTCTCATTATGCTTAATTTATAAAAAATTATCATAAAGCACTTGTTTTGTTTCTTACAATTTTCTAGTCTTTTTGATATTTCAGTCTATAAATGTCACTGCCCTGCTGAGTTTATATTCTAGTAGGTGGAGGGTAAGCAAGAATAAATGATAAAAGTAACTAACATAAGAACTGCTGTGGGGGGAAAATAGATAAGAGAGGGGAAAGAGAGTGGGAAAGAAGTATTGCAATTTAAATTAGTGTTTTTGAGTAAGAATGTATGAAGAAGGTAATATTGAACAAAGACCTGAAGCAATTGCAGAAGCAAGTGATGGGGATATGTAAAATAAATGCTTATAGGCAGAGATAATAGCAGATGCAAAGACCCTTAAGACGGGAGGAAGGAGGAAGCCATCTATATGTAAGGAAAATCAAGGGACTAGTATGGCTGGTGAGTGTGGAGATAAGTTTAAGATGTGAATAAAAGGGAAAGAGTAGAAATGAGATCAGAGAGGATCTTTACATCATTGTAAAGACATTGGCCTTTAAGTGGGATAGGAGGCCATTGAAAAGAAGGGCATAGCTTATTTGGGTTTTAACAGGATCATTTTGTGTATTTTGTTGCAAAATAGACTGAAGCAGGGGCAAGGGTAGAAACTGGGAGACCCTGAGATGATTATTTAGGCAAGAAATGTTGGTTACTTGGTCCAGGGCAGTAGAAACAGTGAGAGGTGGTAGATTCTAGATATCCTGTGAAAGTAGCCAAAGAGATTTAGAGAGAAAGGAAAATAGGAAAGTCAAGGTGACTTCAAGGATTTTGACCTAAGCAAATGGAAAAGTGAAGTTGCCATTCACCGAGATTCTGCCATTCATTGGGAAAACTGTAGAGAGAGAGCTTGAGGGACTGGGGAGTAGGGTGGGGTCAAAGGAAGTAGGACGGAATGCGTGAGTTTAATGTTGACATGTTAAATTTAAATACCTAGAAGAGATTCCGTTGGAGATCATGAGTAGGCAGTAGGACAAACAAGTCTGGAATTCAATAGAGAGATAAGGACTAGAAATGTACATTTTGGAGTGTCAGTGTGTGGATAGATTTTAAACTTCAAAGTTCTTAGCCTGAATTTCATGGTTCTCTATAATATGATTCCTATGCTCATTTCTAGCTTTACTTTTTGCTAGCTAATTAATCAAACTTGTCTTTGTTGTCTCTTGAACATTGTCTGTGCTTTCCCATCTTCCAGTCAATTGACATACTGTTTTTTTCTACTCAAAAATTTTTCTACTCATGTTCATCTTTGCACTTAAAAGCCTAGAATTCCATTAAGGCTTTGTTCCATGAAAACTTCACTGATTATTACCACCCCAACCTCTACCCCAGCCAAAGTCATCTTTTCTCTTCTAAGCTTACTCCACCCTTTGCTTTTCTTACAGTACTTTCTACATCCACCATATTTTAGCTGTTTGTGCATGTCTTATCCCTCCTATGAGATCATAGAATCTTTGAAGACAGAGGTCATATTCATTTTATATTCCTAATATGCACAACTTGGTGCCTTGTGGTGGATGTTCAGTGAATATTGTCAAATTGAATAGTTGAAATCTGAAATCATTTTAATGGACAAGGGAGACTATCAAAATTATTCTTTTTTCTTTTATATACTCATCACTTACTGAAGGAAGTGTTTTAAAAAAACATATCTGAAACAAGTTGTACCAAAATACTTAGCTTCTGACTCCATGAATTAAATAGAATGATGGAATTTAGATGTCGGATTGTTGAATTCTCCAGTCATTGATCTTCTGACTGAGGTTAAGCCTATCCAATTTGGAGATATAATAGTTGATGAATTGTCTGTTCAGTTCCTGCTGGATTCAAGTTGGTAATCTTAATGAAATAAGCGGTATACTTTTTATAAGTGAAAAAGAAATCTTTAGTGACCTATTTGAAAAAATCATTTCATGATATGTTTGGATTGACTCTTATGTTAATTAAAATGCTTACAAAGAGCAAGTAGGACTGTGAACTCATTTATACTACAAAGTTTCATTGATCTTTATTTTTATATTTAAATTAGTGAATAATTTATATTTATTAAAAAGGTAATAGTGAGTACTTATTATATGCTAACAACATTGCAAGCCCTTTACCAATATTACCTCCTTATATTCTAAGTGTCTAGAACTCTTCACTCAACATTATTGAACTTCACTACAGTTTTTGAAAGTTAGTAATTCTATGGTTCCTTGGGGAAACTTCAAAAAGGAATAGTAAGAGCTATTCCTTTTACTGTCTTGGCTCTTTTTTAAGCTTTATAATCTATAATTCTTGCTTATATTCTGTTAAAATCAGAAATCTTGAAAGTGGTAGATTTAATTCAATTATTTAAACATTTATTAATTGCCTTAGTACTGGAGCTTGGGCTTCCCTGGTGGCTCAGATGGTAAAGAATCTGCCTGCAATTCAGGAGACCCGGGTTCAATCCTTGGGTCAGGAAGATCCCCTGGAGAAGGGAATGGCTACTCACTCCAGTATTCTTGCCTGGAGAATCCCATGGACAGAGGAGCCTGGCAGGCTACAGTCCATGGAGTCACAAAAAAGTTGGACACGACTGAGGGACTAACACTTGAGATACCAAGTGGAGCCAGAGATACCAAGGTGAAAAGATAATGTCTCTGCCTTAAAGAAGCTTATCGCGTAGAAAGAAACATTTGAATAACCATGTTAAATGTTGATTTTTTTGCACTTAATACTATTTTTTAATTAGCCTTGTTAAGTGATCAAAGACTAAGTATTTTAACTTTATCAACATCCAGGATGGTTTTTAAATGTGATTGTAGCATTTGTGGTTTGCAAGTTACCACACCAAGTAAAACAGTAGCTCTTGCTGGTACTCCCAAGAAAATACACTGAAAATTATTCCTCCAAAAGGAGATTTTTCTGAGGACTGTTTTACTATTTGTTATTTTAGTAGTCAACTATATAGGAAGAACCACCATTAGCAATAAAGAAAAAAAAGAGCAGTTAATTTCACAGCCTTCATTGAATATCTTCTCTGCATAACATAACTGAAAGCTAGGCATATGAAGGCAATATGAAATGTGAGACATACGTTTTCTCTCAAAGAACTCATAAAGGAGCTAAGGGAACAAAATATTCATGTATTTTAAAATGTGAATATTTGCAAAGCATCTTATCAGCAAGTACAGAAACACTGATTAAAAACTGAATGGCCAAATGTTACAGGTCCACTTAAATTGAACATGATAATATACTGCACTTTTCAGCAAGGTATAGTCAATACGTTATTTGAGAATTTCTAGAGGTTCAACTCTTCTTTGTCTTACAACCCATCTTTTCAGAAATGGAGGGCTTAAACAGTTAGCTGGTTCTGTTATTGAGTCACAAGTATACCTATGAATGCCCAGACTTTTCACAGAGGACACAATACATACCACATGATGAACTGCAGTTCACAGGAGCCACAGGGGAAGGGCCTGCAGGTTGTTATCTTGCTGGGATTAACATCGTCTTCGGGTTAGTTTTAGAAGCCAAATCCATGTGGTGTCAAGGCTCTGGGAGAATGGTTTAATTTATAATTTAGGAGAACTTTACTCAAGATTTATTGTCAAGCTTTGTTTTTCACTTTAAGGGAGAGACACTGTTCATCCTGAGACTAGATCTGGAAAGTATGTGTGGAAAGAGTTTTTTCTCCTCTCAAGATTTTTTTTTTTTTTCCCCTGAGATGTTGGCTGAGAGAGCATGGTTTTAGACCATTATTTGGTTGATGATGCCCAGCCTTCTGAAAGTGAAGTGAAGTGAAGTCGCTCAGTTGTGTCCAACTCTTTGCGACCCCATAGACCACAGCCTACCAGGCTCCTCCATCCATGGGATTTTCCAGGCAAGAGTACTGGAGTGGGTTGCCATTGGATTATATGTTCTATCAGTTCTTTTTGGAGAAGGAAATGGCAACCTACTCCAGTATTCTTGCCTGGAAAGTCCCATGGACAAAGGAGCCTGGTGGGCTACAGTCCATGGGGTCACAGAGAGTTGGATGTGACTGAAGTGACTGAGCACTGAGTAGTGACTGAGTAGTTGTAATCTTTTTATCTTTTGATCACCTAACTCTCCTTTTAATTAAACTTTTCATTTTAAAAGGTATAATACAAAAAGCTCTTGGAGAATTGGACAGTTTGTCTGGAAGGGATCTTGAGGATAGCCTAGGTCACTGAGTTGCATTTTTTTTCAAACTCTCAAACTGAGCCACCAGGGAAGCCCCAGACTATCACAGTAGGGAGTATGTTTTACATCACTACCCAATATACACATGCTATGCAACACGCATGTATGTATAACAGAAACAGCAATTTCATTCAGTGGCTCTTGTCTTACACGTGGGCTCTTTGTGCAAGAGCTTCTTTTTCAGTTTCTTATTTGTCTTCCTTTTTTTTCATTCTCTTCTCCAGTCCTCTTTACTTCTAGAGTTTTCTATTCTTTTAATTTTCTATTCTATTCTTTTAATTTTCTATTCTTTTAATTTTCTCTTGTCTTCTCCATTTTCTTTCTCAGTATCTTTTCTCTCTCGTCTCTCTTCATTCCTTATTCTATTCTATTTTATAAATGTTAGCTTTGTTCCACTAATTGGTCACAACCAATAAAACCTGCTAAGGGCAAGGCCAAGTGAAAACAATGAAAGTTTAAAATTCATTTTTTCTAGTAAGTACCACCAAGTGCCAGGTATTATGATATGTCAAAGGTCAAAAAGAAAGTAGAGTAAGAAACATTAACATTATGAACAGTATTTATTGATGATAGAACAGCTTTCACCTTGGAGTGTATGAGTTGTAGTGCCAATAAATTTGCTTAACATTTATTTTTTCTTTGTCTTGCTTTTTTTCTTCATAATCTCACTCTATTTGTGCTTTTTTCCCATGAATTTACCTTGAATGCATTTTTGTTGTCATTTATTTTTATTTTTGTGACTTAGTTTCCATTGTTTTTCTTTTTTACTTCTATTAAGGTACACCAGATATTCAACCATGGCATTTTTATGGCAAATAACATAAAGAAATTTGATATACTACGTGGATTTAGAGGATCAGGTGCTAGACCCTGCTGGCTACTGAAATAATTCTGTTTTATGTTTAAAGCTTTTATATCTTAAGAATGATAAATTCATTGTCAAATGGCAGGAAGTGTGGTTCTCACAACATCTAAGAACAAGAAGAAAAGAAAGGAATAGTTGTAATAGTGGTGTGCTGGAGCCAACTCATACTGGTGCCCAAATGCCAGTTGTGTGCATCTTTCTCTAGTTCCTTCTTCGGTGATATTATGTTGGTAGGTTGAAATCATTCAAGGTGTGAATACACTGTGGAAATTGGCAAATGCTCTAAATCACCATTTTTTCCTCCTTTGAGAGCTAGTTTGCCAGCATGTAACTGGGTGTGATAAGGGCAAAAATACTACATAGCAAAACAATCAAATCTTTGAATCATTGATTCTTGAGCTAAAGGTACTGGGTGTTATTTAGTTAATATCATTGGTTTTGGATCACGAGTTAAAATCTCTTTTGTAATTTTGTTAAGAATTTGGCATTAATTGAAGAATTAAAAAGGGAGCTCAACTCCAAAGATTTTTTTTCTAAGTTAAAAATATTTTAAATAAATCTATAGTCAGAAATAAGTAGCCCCCTGGACTCATTGTGCTGCTTTTGTAGACTTCAGGAAAGAAGAACAATTTAGAAATCTGAATAGAATCTAGCTTAAGACACTGAGATAGTCAACAGTTAATTTTTCTCTTTAGTCTAAAATTTCATTCTGACTCTGTGCTATTTGACAGATTTGCAGTAATATAAAAGGGTCTTATTTTTATTTATCTTCAGGTTAATAGCAACCACACTAGTCCCCTTCCCTTCTAATTATCCACACTTACTCTAATACCACAGACTAGTATCATTATGGTAGACATGGCGATGCACAAACTATTCACACTTCTCTTCAGCGGAGATGCCCAGTCTCAAGAGTCCAAGAAGCAGACAGCCTCCATCTGTGAGCACTTTCAGCTTTGCCTCAGGTACAGAGAGCTGCTTAGCCCCAGGTCATTTCCTTTCCAGGGCTCTCCTATTTGAGTGAAGGGCATGGGGTGTGAAAGTTGGGTTTTTAGGCCTGAAGCTAGATACCTACTCTAGAACTTCCTGCTGAGCTGGATGGAATTTTGTTCCACCCGTATCATAGTTCAACTTCTCCCTCTGCCCAATCTTGTGTCTTTCTCCTTTCCATTTGCGGGTACTATTTCCTAGTAAATATCTTATACCCTAAACCCTGTCACAATGTCTGCTTTAAGAACTCAACTTGCAGCACACCATATATATACATTAGTATTATGCTAAAGCAATTTTATCAGATCTTGCTAATACCATGGAGGCCTGCATTTTCCCCCCATGACTCTGTATGGCTTGAACGTCTATGAAGAAGCTGCTTAAATGATCTTGCCCCATGTTTTAGTTCCTGTTCCCCAAATTCTACCACTTACTAACATTTAGTAATGAAATTTTACTTATCCCAATGTTCTGTTTGCATTTTTTATTTTAATAGGTAGAAACAGATTTATCAAAAGTCTGATTGTTCTGTAAGCCAATAAAAGTCAATAAAAGGGAGATTATTTTAATAGTAAATATATATGTTTCAAATTTTATTACATCTCAAATTTAACCCAAAATTCCACTTGGTCACAAATTTAAAGGGTACTAAATTTGTATGCATAATCACCAGGTTATTAAAATCTATAGGTATGTATTTTAGATCTTATGTTACTCAGAATACTACACAAAGGTCTTTTTGCCTTATTTTTTCTATCAGGTCACAAGTTCACATCACCTAATATTTCTCTGTCAAATTCCATTTTGATACTATAAGGCCTAATAAAAAATTTAAAAGGAAAAAAGCAAGTATTATTTTCAGTAAACACCCCAGTTGCTTCACATAACTGTTTTGGGTAGTTGTATGAAAATGTTGGGAAAGAGCATAGGTGGAATATATGACAGACAGGAGAAATGGTAATATTTATCCTAAAGACCTGAATCTTTAATGAGCTTAACTTTAGCATTTGTACTAGAAATTATTCTTGTCTGAATTAGAGATCAGAGAGAATAGGATTTAGTCACAGCTAAGAACTATCAATAAGAAATTAGTTCTTGGATAAGGAATTAGTACTAGATAATACTAATTAGCTAATATAAGTCCCACTGATAAAATGGAATCTGATGAAACCTTTCTCTTAGAGGTGTAGACTTCTGTAGCATCTTTGGTAGATTGACTCAGGCATAAAGTGAGTTACTGGGGACTATGTTCATTATCTTTCTCCTGAGAGTGATACACTTACTTCATATTTTGTCCTTCCTTTTAAATTAAGTGCAAGGTACAAAATGGCTTAATCCCAAATGATGCAAGGCATATTTTCCCCTACAGAGTGTCATGTCCTACCATGCATTCCACCATACCAATAACTTTCTCTATTTAAGTGAAGCCATAGAAACTGATGCTAGAATGTTTAATTCTTCCCCACTCCTCCCTCTTGCCTTTCTTTTTATTTTCTCATTTTCTAAGAGCAAAAAAAAGTCAGGGGAAAGTAGTCTAGGAGACAATAAAGTTATGTGAACTTAACTGTGTAAGTTCCCATCACATGGAGTTGTGAAAGTAGAAGAAGTTGCAAATTGTAATGTGTTTACTTAGCCTTAATTAGGTGCTTGTTCAAGCTATTTTTAAGAAAAAAAAAATTAACTTGAAGCTTAAGTCAAGGGAAAATTATTTTGAAGAAAGGATATGGCAAATATTCAAAAATAGCTTCAAAGTCTGTCCCTGCTATCTATTTGGCATGTGGTCTTAGACAAATCATTTAACCTTTTGAGCCTTTTCTGTAAACAGATAATCAGATACACACACACACACACACTGTCATACCTCCAGCTTCACATTAACTATTGTGAGAATTGGCAGAGTTATTAATATATAGAGAAGTATTCTGAAGTGAAGTGAAGTGAACTGAAGTCACTCAGTCATGTCCAGCTCTTTGCAACCCCGTGGACTGTAGCCCACCAGGCTCTCCGTCCATGGGATTCTCCAGGCAAGAATACTGGAGTGGGTTGCCATTTCCTTCTCCAGGGGAATCTTCCCAATCCAGGGATCGAACCCGGGTCTCCCGCATTGCAGCCAGACGCTTTAACCTCTGAGCTACCAGGGAAGCGCTAAAAGACATGGTATTAATAGAGATTTCCCAGGTGGCACTAGTGGTAAAGAATCTGCCTGCCAATGTAGGAGATGTAAGAGACAGATCTCTGGATCGAGAAGATCCCCTGGAGGAGGGTATGGCAACCCAATCCAGTATTCTTGCCTGGAAAATCATGGGATTCTCATGGGACAGAGGAATTTGGTGGGCCACAGTCCATGGGGTTGCAAAGAGTCAGACACGAATGAAGTGACTTAGCACACATAGTATTAATGATAATGATGAAAAGTTTATATGGAGCAAAATAATTTTATATCAGTACTCATACCATATTTAACAAGACCTTTTTCTGAGATTTCTAAAGTAAACCCCAGGGAAGCAACAAGCAGACAAGAAATAGTCTTTCATCACTCCTAAACGCCCTACCCACAACTTCTCCATTTTGCTTGGATATGCCCTCTCAATGCACATATATACACACGTATGTCATTTATTTTTTCTGCCAAAAATATAAAGAAATAGCAAATACCTCATAATTTATTTATATATAAATTATAGTTGAGATAAAAATAAATTATGACTCAGAAGATATAGGAAAATAAGTAATTGCTCATGAGATTTAGTTATTTGTTTTTTCTTTCTTTCATAGATTTGGTGCCAAAGAAAGACACAGTGTCTTACAAGTTTAATTCTGAACCAAACAGAGCAACACAACACCTGGGGGGGGGGTGGGTCATATACTATGAAAGACATAATGGCAGGATATACATACAAAGGGATATATTGACTATATGTGATGTTGGCTTTAAGAAATTAGAGAAATTAGAAATAATTAAGTGGAGAATTGGGTGTATCTGGTGATAACAATGTTTAGATACATTAAAAGCATCCAAGTAAGAAGAGATATATTTAAAATCAGGAAGGAGCTTTATTAATTCAACAATTTTTGAATTGAATAAATTGTATTACATTTCTTCTACTCTTTGGGCATGATGCAAGGACCAAGAATATAAAGAATAACAGCATATTAATTACCTTTGGGAGTTCACAATCTAGTAAGTGACAGTACTTGCTAAATGTACTGTGCTAACTGTTATGCTAGATGTATTTGCCAAATGTCATGGGGGTGCAGAGAAGAAGCATCTAATCTAAATTGACAGGTCAGGAGAGATTTGCTCAAAGAAGTGACATGTGAACTGGTTTTGAATTTTTAAGTAGAAGTAGTCTACTACTTCTTTGGTGGCTCAGACAGTAAAGAATCTGCCTACAATGCAGGAGAATTGTGTTCGATCCCTGGATTGGGAAGATCCCCTGGTGGAGGGCATGGCAACCGACTCCAGTATTCTTGCCCTGAAAATCCCCATGGACAGAGGAACCTGATGGGTTGCAGTCCATGGGGTCGCAAAGAATGGGACATGACTGAGCGACTAAGCACAGCACAGCACAGCACAGGAATGAACCAAGATGGGAGGTTTCCATACAGAGAGAGGAGTCTTTACAGAAGTCCACAAGGATGAAGACTTGTGAACTTGTGTTGGAGGATTGCAGATAAATTGGTTTCTCAGTAAGGTTGGTAATGTATAAGTGCAGGTATGGCAAAATGAAGCTGGACCGGAACAATGTACCAGATCTTGAAAGACCTTGTTTTACAGATTAAGAGCAATCATTTAAAGAATTTAAGAAAGGAAATGAAATGACATTTATATTTAGAAAAATCACTCTGATGGTGTCAGTGGAGAACAGTTTTGAGGAGGAGTAGAGTCAAAGAGAACTTTAAAGGTGCTGTTGAAGTAATCCAAAGAAGAAATAGCAGGATCTGAGCTATGGCAGTAGCAGGGAGAATAGGGCTGAGAAGGTGAATATCAATAGGGCTGAGGAAATAAAATGTGTAGGATCCCTGATAGCTCAGTTGGTAAAGGATCTGCCTTCAATGCAGGAGACCCCAGTTGGATTCCTGGGTTGGGAAGATCTGCTGGAGAAGGGATAGGCTACCCACTCCGTTATTCTTGGGCTTCCCTGATGGCTCAGCTGGTAAAGAATCTGCCTCCAGTGCGGGAGACCTGGGTTCGATTACTGGGTTGGGAAGATCCCTTGGAGAAGGAACGGCTACCCACTCCAGTATTCTGGCCTGGAGAATTCCATGGACTGAATAGTCCATGGGGTCGCAAAGAGTTGGACATGATTGTGCAACTTTCACTTTCAGTGATTGATTGGATGTAGGAAGAAGAAATTTAAAGGAATCCTTATCCTTCTACACTGATTCATACAGTTGAGACATCTGTTCAACAGGGTTGGTATTTATTTAATTCCAGAAATGTTTTTAGGCACATGTTATGTAATAGAAACATTATAGCCATTGATAATATAGCAGTGAACAAAACTGACAAAGTTTGGAGGGATAGAGATTGTAAACAAGTGAATAGATAAGTGGTAAATTCTATGGAGAAAATGTGTTACTTAGTTAACACAATAATTCCCTGTTTGTGACTGAGAACATGAAAGTTTAAGAGAGGTCAAGAAAGTTGCCCAAGATATAGTGGCTAGGCCTGCAACGCAGGAGACCTGGGTTTGATCCCTGGGTTGGGAAGACTCGCTGGAGAAGGGTATGGCAACCCACTCCAGTATTCTTGCCTAGAGAATCCCCATGGACAGAAGAGCCTGGCGGGCTATAGTCCATGGTGTCACAAAGAGTTGAACACAACTGAGCAACTAAGCACAACAGCAAACACCGATTAAATGTTTACTATATGTTGGCTGCTATTTTGAAGCTCTAAATACGTTAACTCACTGTGCCCACAAAATAGCCCTGCTGCTGCTAAGTCACTTCAGTTGTGTCTGACTCTGTGCGACCCCATAGACGGCAGCCCACCAGGCTCCCCCATCCCTGGGATTCTCCAGGCAAGAACACTGGAGTGGGTTGCCATTTCCTTCTCCAATGCATGAAAGTGAAAAATGAAAGCGAAGTCGCTCAGTCGTGTCCGACCCTCAGCGACCCCATGGACTGTAGCCTTCCAGGCTCCTCTGTCCATGGGATTTTCCAGGCATGAGTACTGGAGTGGGGTGCCATTGCCTTCTCCAAAATAGCCCTAGAGGTAGATAATATTATCCCCATGTATAAATGAGAAAAGTGAGACAAAGAGAGGTTAAGTAATTTGCCCAAGGTCATACATTTAATAAGAGCTGGGATTTAAACTTAGTCTAGCTGCAGAATCTGGGCTCTTAACCACTGCGTTCTACTGCCTCTCTGTTTTCGTGAAGCTAGAGCTCCAGCTCAATATCTCTCAGCAGAATTTTTTTTAACTTTGGAGTACAGACCAATTTTTTTTGAAGTATAGTTTATTTGCTGCTGCTGCTGCTAAGTCACTTCAGTCGTGTCCAACTCTGTGTGACCCCATAGACAGCAGCCCACCAGGCTCCTCTGTCCCTGGGATTCTCCAGGCAAGAATACAGAAGTGGGTTGTCATTTCCTTCTCCAATGCATGCATGCCTGCTAAGTCGCTTCAATTGTGTCCAACTCTGTGTGACCCTATGGACAGCAGCCCACCAGGCTCCTCTGTCCATGGGATTCTCCAGGCAAGAATACTGGCGTGGGCTGCCATTTCCCTCTCCCAGTTTATTTGCAAAGTTGTGTTATTTTCAGGTTATGGCAAAGTGATTCAGTTATATATATACTGTATATACTTATATATATATAACATATATATATATCTTATTTTATATATATATCTTTATTATATATATGTATATTTCAGATTCTTTTCTGTTATAGGTTATTATAAGATGCTGAATACACTGCCTCGTGCTGTACAGTAGGTCCTTGTTGTTCATCTGTTTTATATATAATAGTGTATATCTGCTAATCCCAAACTCCTAATCCAAAATCCCAAATTCCTCACGCCATTCCCCTTTGAAATCGTAACTTTGTTTTCTGTGTCTACAAATCTGTTTCTGTTTTATAAATAAGTTCATTTGTATCAGAGAAGAATTTTTGATTGAAAGATCTGTTGAATCACTTGTCAAAATGGGAATTGGACACAAAAGCAGATTAGCCTAGGAAATAATTAAATAATTTAAAAAGGGAAAAATATATATCTATTTTTTTGACCGTCAGTGTGACTCATACTCCACAGTTAAGAGGGTAATTCAAGGACCACCTACAGAAAAGAAGGAGCAACAGTCTCAAAATGGGAAATTTACCAGGTTCACAACTTGTAAACGAGGAATGCATGAATGAGGACTAAAATATGTGCACCTCAGACTGGCCCACTACAAATATTTGAACACTCCCTGAAAGACTGGTTGCCCAGGAAATGCCTGGTTACAAATTCAAGGTGCGGATTTATCAAGGTAGAGAGATACCTTGTCTGCCAGTGTGTGGCTGTACAAAGTTATATGTGATGACAAGAAAATTTGATGTGTATATCACTAGAATTCTCTTGTCTTTATGTAAAGCTACTTTGCATATTTTTCATGGGTAAATATTAAGTGTCTTTGAAAAATCATTGAACTGTGGTTGAGTGATTCAGAAGACCATTGCACTTAATTAAGAGTTAAGTGATTAGAAAACGTCTGATTAAGGGACGAAGAGGAGTCACTTGAAAGGTAAAATGGGGGCACCAGAGAGAAGCATCTATAGTTCATTTCTGTAAGTTCTATACAATAAAGCAGAACTCTCTAGGATAGTGAAAAGGTGCTACACAAGGAAATGAAGCGTAAAGGGGGGCTTGCACAAGAGATTGGAGAGCTTTTTGTAATTTACTGCGGTATATTCATTGGGGGAATATTCTTCTATTGTGATGCTTGCTGTCAAATGCTTCCTCTTTTCAGCTTTACATTAATACTTCGTTTGTACTTCTTATTTTAATGTTTTTCATGTAACCTTTGTAAACTCCACTTAGGATCTTGACTAGTCTAGTTCTTTGATGTTATTAAGATGTGTAATGTAAGTTCATTGTTGGTCTCAGGCTATTTTAACTATACATTGCATTTGTCCAACATCAAAATATAGAAAACAGATAACAAAGCTTTTGGTAGTATTTAGCCACAGTAACAAAGATGGGAATGTGATCTGAGCCAAGAGGAATAAATTACAGTCTTACTTCACTTTGAAAGTGAAAGTTGCTTGTTAGTGTCCAACTCTTTGTGACCCCATGGACCATACAGTCTGTGGAATTGTCCAGGCCAGAATACTGGAGTGGGTAGCTGTTCCTTTCTCCAAGGGATCTTCCTGACCCAGGAATCAAACCGGGGCCTCCCACATTGCAGGCAAATTCTTTAGCTCTGGTAAAGAGGCACTCCAGTATTCTAGCCTGGAGAATTCCATGGACTTTATAGCCCATGGGGTCACAAAGAGTCAGACATGACTGAGCAACTTACTTCACTGTGATGTTACTTTATATTGTTGGGTAACATTACCCAAAGCTTTGGGTATGGTACTATATTTTGATATCAGAAAGGTAGAATTTAAAATGATGCTTGGTTTAGGATTAATTGGTGATATCGTGTGCCACTCTGCATAGAAAGAAGTTGGACTCTTTTACTTTTCACTTTGGAATTCTGCATTTTGTCTTTTTAAAATATGTTGATTTTACTAAGCATCTTAGAAGTTTGCAAGACAGAAAACTTATTTACACTTTTTTTTTTAAAACACTGTTTGAGTTTAGGGCCACATATCTATTTGACTTTAGGGCCATATATCTGTAAGTGGCAGTGTAATGCCCACTGCCCTCTTCAGTTCTGTGGGCATTTTGGCAGAAGCGGCAAGTGGAAGATTTAAGCATGGTTTGAGCCAGAGACCAGAGAGCTATATTCATTACTGCCAGTAGTACTGTCTGAGACACAATGAGGAGGGTAAGAGTTCTGATGCGCCCAGTGAGTTGCAGGCACAGTTGTGTTCAGTTGCTCATATTGTTTTCAGGGGCCAGTAGGATGGTTTCATATTCTCTTTTTTGGGGAGTGATTGGCTAAGATTTTTATATGTCTAACCAGTCCTATCAAAGGTAGTCTACCGTTTTGTTCACAGGATTAGAAGAACTTACTCTTTGTTTCCCTGTTTCTTTTTTGTAGGGTAACACATTGCCAAACAAATTTGGGAAACCACTGTCAGTTCACAAAGTCTTTTCCTTTCCTGAGACTGTAACTTTCTTTGCCTTGAAAAAGTAACTAATGTAAAAACCCGATAGCTTTGCTTCTAAATTTAAATGCGTTTAAATTTAAACCTGAAGCTATGAGGTAGAAGGAAATGTAATACTGTTAATTCAGTTGCTATTACACAATAAAATCAAGTGTTTATCAAGAATATCTTAGTATGTTTGTTTGCAGTAGTAGTCTGCATTAATGAAAATGGATGTTCTTTACATTTAAATACATACACATTCCATATAGTTAGTATTTTTGTTTGTTTGTTTTATTTCAGTGTCAAATTCCACTGGTCTGTGTTAGGGTACCTTTTTATTTGTTTGTGAAGTAAGCATGTGTATTCCAGTGATCTCCAGCCAACCTTGGGTTCTCCAGATACTGAACAGAGCTGTCTGTGGGTGGGGTCAAACCCGCCTGTGACTTTTGACCATTGAAAATGAAGGAAAACATTTGTGGTAAGAAACAACAGCACATGCTTGACCTCCAAAGCACACACATCTATAAATGGATAAAAGTGACTATTTAAGGTTGCTTCAAAAAAGAACCACTGTGTCTACAAAGAAAGAAACCCTAATTCAGTGTTTGAAAAAGCAAACTATGTGTGGGTGAAAGAACATGTTTTTGTCAAAAACATCTGTGGTGTTCCCTATGATGTATTTGATCCTGGTGGTAAATCAACAAAGTTAAGTATTACAGACAAAATTGACTTTTGACAACCTATTATGTGATAAATAGGTTAATTCAACCCAAAAGATCTCAGGGCTACCTTTAAACTAGTGTTATTTTGGGTAGTTGCCAGATGTACAAAATAAGATCCTCCCCCTAAAACTGTAGACGTTGTTGAATTTGTTGCCCTGCAGTTGCAATTGGTTGTATATGTATTCTCTGTACCTTCATTTTTATTTCTTTCTTTCCACTGTGTTTCCTGGAGGTGGTCTCCTTACTGTTGTAATCATCACTAGGACTAATTTTATAGAATTGAATTTTTCAACTTGCTAGATTTTTACATAGGTATAACATGATCTATAGATTAAAAAAGATCTAAGATTTTCCAAAACCAATTTTATGAAAATATTTTCTCTACAAATACTGAAATGGTAAATTATGGGGGGAAGCCCCCAAAATAAAATGTAAAATTCACAGATATAAATAATTAGGCATGAAAATTTATCTCTGAATAAATTGTATTGATGCGATTAATTGAGGGCAACAATAAAACAGGATGTTTTCCACTGTCTGCAGAGATTTTATCAAAAGAAGCTAAGTTATGTCAAAAACAGTGAGTGGCTTGATTTATTAGGTGATGAATTTTAAAAGTAGTGTCCAGATGTAAATAGTGAAATCATTCAAAGTATTACTCAGCAGCTGCAAGAGAGATAGGAAAGGCTGACAGGACAAATTTAGTCATTCCTTAATCACTTTCGTTAGGCACTATTGTCAGCTCCAAGAGGCAGATTTTCATCTTGATTTAAACCCATAATGCTAATAGTTGAAGCCTAGAAATTCTCAAAATCGTTTGCTTGCAAAACACCTTTTAGATCGTCTTTAGATGTTTTTGTGACCCGATGTCATAAAAATAGGCAAAAAATATATTGCATGTGTCATCAAAGAAAATTTTCCATTTCCCATTTATGTGTCATAAAGAAGATATTATTTACTGTAAGATCCAAAACTATTAATTAGCTGCCTTTGGTTTAAATAAAATTGATTGTTAAGGCAGAAAATAGAGGATAATATGAGTTCTATTCTGCTGTAGCCTCCCAATAAAAGAAGCAGTGACCCAACTCATTAGCCCTTTGATTTAATATATTGACACTTGGGTAGGAATAATTCCGTTTAGTGGCTTTTGCTTCCCAGGGATCAATTTAATTAGTTATAAAATGTGACTTCTTGTCAGGAGCTAGAAGAAATGCTGACGTTAAATAAAGTCATACGCAATTTAAACAATAAAGCTATCGATGCCTGGTTAAAAGTTAATGATGCAAAAAAAATGGCTTAATAGAGACAACCTCAGCAGTGAAAGTGATGCTAGGAAAATTAAGCTAAGTGGATGAATGAGAAATGGTGATGTTGTTGAATTGTTAAAACAAATTCATGGCTGGTCTGATGGCTGGCTAGGTTAAGTACATTGTCTTTAAGCTTGAAGACAGAACTCATTCGAAACTCCTTGCTCAGTACTGCTTCAGTGTGAGTTTCATGTGTTTATAGATTTTAGGATCCAGGGGAGGGAGGAATTCTTGTTTAGACTGCTTGGGGCAGAAAACTTCCTGAAACCAACTTCACATTTGAAAGAAGGATGAAATAATACTCATGTCTATCTCATAGTGGCTGCCTTGAGGTAGTCTCACATCACTGCTGATTGACCCCTGGCTTCTCTGAAAACTACCAGTTTAGGAGCGTTGCTGGTGCAAGGCAATTTCTGTTTTGTGAAAATATTTGAGATGAACTCTGGGCTTGCAGTTTGGCCTGGTAACTCATATTTTCCTCCTTCTGGACAGCAGTTACTATCAAAATATTTCTTTCCAGTTTAGAGACATGTCACCTTCTTTACCTGTGTAATTAATGCCCACTCTTTTAAGTTATTCCTATAATGAATCATTATTTTTTGTCTCTGACCACATCCCATACACTGGCTTCAACACAAACTTGCACAATAAGCATGTTGAGGCTTAGAATTTAGTAACTAGATGATCTCTAAAATTCTTTCTAACTTCCTAATTCAATTGTGAATTCAACATTTACTGGTTACTTCAGTCAAATCAATTGCTTTCGAAGTAGTGTAGTGAAACAACCAGTTGATCGACTAAATATGCTGTGGTTTCTGCTGCTGTGTGTACTCTGCTGCTTTCTGTGTATACCCATACTACATCTGCGTGTCTTTTTGGCATTGACTACTACTGGGTCATTAACACCAGTTTGCTGAATAAAAGATAACCACATTTTATTGTCAGGCAAAATTTATGTCTCATTTCTCCAGCTGTTGCCTTTCCAAGTCATTTGTGTATTAGCTAAAGATGAGGCACACGTTTAAACTTGATGAGTTTTAAAATATCTTTTTCTAGTCAAAGTAATTGACATAAGTGTTCTATGACGAAATTTTGTAAAGCAACTGAAGAAGTATTTTTCACTTTTCCATTGTTGTATCTAGTTTATCTACAGGCTCTGAAGTCAGTGGTTGCTGGTTGGGAATATAAGAATAAAGAGCTGAGCTCTGGAAAGGAAGATGGAATGGGAATTTATAGTCTTTAACACTCTTATCAGCCTCCTATTTCTCTACTTTGTCCTGAAGCTCATATTCTCCCAGACTCTTCTTCCTGGAATGTACTGAAAAGTTTCAGGATTGAAGATCCTGGGCAAAAGCTCACTGTTTGGGAAATCTGTTTATTGGATATTTTTTCCTGCAGGTTCAGCTGCCAAGGAAATTACTGTAGAGTGTACAGTTGACCCGTCAAAGTGCAGTGTCTCCATCTAGGAAAATCAATGAATAACTTACCTTTTTGGTTAACATAAAATAATGTGGTTGAAATTATAATAAAACACGTAAACATTAACCTTCTAGTGAGATTTGTATATTAAAATGGAGCTGAAATGATTTGGAATTTCATTTGCTGGTCACACACTGACAGCAAGGAAACATAGTAGTTAACTTTGAGAAAGGGGCATTTTTGAGAAGGAGCCGCCTGCCAGAAAGCTTTATCCAACAAAGTAACTTTCAGAAGACTCCTAGGGAAGAAGAAACAATTCGGAGGCAAATGAGACTGCTTACATAGTATTTGGTAAAAAAAAAAAATTAACAGTAGCAAACACGTAAGAACAGTGAGGAATATTGCTAAGAATAAAATCTGTGGCAGAGACAAGTTTTCCTTCGGAGTAAAGATTATCTTTTCTTTTCTTTTTTTTTTCCTTTCTTAAAGTTGGGGGAAGGGCAAAAAGCTGAGGACAAGAGGGAAATTGTGGGGGACTGATGTTAGATAAACTATTTTGTCTTTGTGTTGACATTATATTGGCTACAGCCTACACAGAAGGGATGCCTGGAAAAAAGTAAGGAGAGAGAGGCATTAATATTTTTTAGTGTGCGTGGGTGCGCCAGCACTAGAGGGGCCCATGTTTTCTTAGGGCTCAGATGGCAAAGCTAAGCATTCAGCCTACGGCAGGAAAAAAGTGCCTTTTTTGTTTTCTGACTGCAGAGTCCAGGCATTCCCAGGGGAACACAATGAATGGCCCATTTTGTCCAACACGGTTTCATAGACATAGATTTCTTGTTTTTTCATAATTATTCTTGCCCGTCATTGGGTGTGCACATGACATTTGAGCGTGTTTTAAAGTCTTAACACACTCATGTGCCTGCAATAAAGTTACTCATAACAATCCTGGCTTTCTCCAGACAACAGAGCAGGGTCTGTTGTTTTCACAAGTCACAGCAGCTGGGAGGCAATTGTGAAGACAACAGCTTAATCTAGCTGGAAAATACAGGAAGAGGACAGTATACACTAAATTTCCTCCCGTATTATTTAAACAATGAAGAATTAAAAAAAAAAAGCTAGGGGTGGTCTTACTCAATAACTGATTGGCAGAATGTATTTTAAATTTCCTTAGAACGTTGTCTTTAAATGTTAAGGATCTACAAGGTTGCATTCATCAGCTAAAAGGCAGGCTCAGACAGAGGTATAGAGCCACATTTCAGTGGCTATAGAAGGTATTGCAGAGCATTTGTTTTTTATAATTTGTTAAGTAGCAACTGGTGTTTGTATAAAAGGTAGCAACTGGTGTTTGTATAAAAGGATGCTATAACCAAGTAGTTATGAAGCAATGGTTAATCTCCTTTGAAAGGTGTGCGAAAGACTAAGAGGTTCACGGTAATTCATATTTTCGTGCCAGGCTGAATTTCTGGCTCTTGGTCATTAGCAAGTTTTAAATTTCACACTGAATAACAGAATTTAGGGAAGAGGAGAGTAACTTTGAAAGATTTAAATCTGACTGGGAACATCAGAATGGTAAACTGGCTGCTCTCTTCAGGGCACTGAAGTGAACCAAGTTATTTTTATTTCATGTGGAGGGAAGAAGATAAGAAATGTAAGAAGTACAATAAAAAGAAGGAAAAATTTTCCTGTTCATCTAAGCTTTCTTTGGTGGGGGAAGGGATTATGCAGGATTTGGGGAATGAAATGGCTTAAAAACCAAGATTGGCAGTGCTCTGCTTGACTGTTTCAAACTCCACTACCCTCTTCCCTTCAAGGAAACATTTTGTGAAAAGAACTTCTTTTGTCCTCTTGAAAGATATCTAGGTGACGTAAAAGTAATTGGTCTCTAAGACATACTGGTTTTGTTCACGTATTATTAACAAAGATGTAGCAATTAGGGCTAGCAACTTTACTAAATAACTCATCATCTTTTTTGGTACTCACAGTACCTGAATAACTATAATCCCATTTCATTTTCATTCTTAATGTGGAAATACTATTTCTTCATGAAGATATTTTAAAACAGAAATCTAAATGAGAAATCCAAATGCTACTTGGGACCATAGGATGAACTTCACTGTCTTATCTCTCTCATGAACTGAACATGATGAGATACTCTTATTATTATTATTACTTATTGAGCATCTATTCTGAGCTTCCTCACATTAAAAAAACAAACAAACATTTTTTGTAAAATTATTTCTTCTTTATTTCCCATGCATGCGTGCATGCTAAATCACTTCAATTGTGTCTGACTCTGTGCGACCCTATGGACCGTAGCCTGCTAGGTTCCTCTGTCCATGGGATTCTCCAAGCAAGAATACTGGAGTGGGTTGCCATGCCTTCCTCCAGGGGAGCTTCCTGACCACGGGTTAGAACCTGTGTCTCTTATGTCTTCTGCATTGGCAGGAGAGTTCTTTACCCCTAGTGCCATCTGGGAAGCCACTTATTTCCCATATCTCTTCCCTGTTCATGGAATAACATAGTACTGAAGATCCAATAACCAGGTTCTTGGGTATCAGGATCTAGTGTAAAAGTTAATCCTTTTGTTGTCTTCACTAGCTTTAATACCAAAGCATAATTAACTATTTGTGTGTGAGCTAAGTCGTTTCAGTCATGTCTGACTCTGTGGACTGTAACCCACCAGGCTCTTCTGCCTATGGGATTCTCCAGGCAAGAATGCTGGAGCGGGTTGCCATGCCTTCCTCCAGGAAATCTTGACCCAGGGAATGAACCTACATCTCCTGCGGCTTCTGCACTGCAGGCCAATTATTTACCGCTGAGCCACCAGGGAAGCCCAATCAACTATATTTATTGCTGTTAGTTGCTCAGTAGTGTCTGACTCCTTGCGACCCCATGGACTGTAGCCCGTAGCCTGCCAGGCTCCCCTGTTCATGGAATTCTCCAGGCAAGAGTACTGGAGTGGGTAGCCATTCCCTTCTTCAAGCCAAGTATCATACTTAAGTCTCTGCAACATCAAAACCTATGCTCTTTCAACTATACCATGCTGCCTCCAAGTTACATAAGAAGGAGTAAATAGCAGTGCCTAATTAATAGGATGTAGGGACATAAATCAAAAGGTAACAGCGCTCTTTTTTCCTCTTTTCCTCCTTCCCTTTCTAATTCCATCAAAAAAAGTATTTTTGTTGTTTAAAAGACCCTGGCTTCTTGGAAGGAAAGCTATGACAAACCTAGACAGCATATTAAAAAGTAGAGACATCATTTTGCCTACAAAGGTCTGTATAGTCAAATCTATAGTTTTTGCAGTAGTCATGTACAGATGTGAGATTTGGACCATAAAGAAGGTGAATGCTGAAGAACTAATGCTTTTGAATTGGTGCTAGAGAAGACTCTTGAGAGTCCCTTGGACTGCAAGAAGATCAAACAAATCAATCCTAAAGGAAATCAATCCTGAATATTCATTGGAAGGACTGATGCTGAAGCTGAAGCTCTAATACCTTGGCCACCTGAAGCAAAGAGCTGACTCATTGGAATAGATTCTCATGCTGGGAAAGAGTCAAGCCAAAGGAGAAGAGGGCAGCAGAGGATAACATGGTTAGATAGCATTACCACAAATTTGAGCAGACTCCAGGAGATAGTGGAGGGCAGAAGAACCTGGTGGGATGCAGTCCATGGGGTTACAAAGAGTAAGATACAACATAGTGATTACATAGTGATTACAACACAATCACAATAAATCCCCTTCTCTGGGGGATCTTCCAAACCCAGGGATCAAACCTGTGTCTCCTGCTTGGCAGGTGGATTATTTACCACTGAGCCACCTGGGAAGCCCCAAAGAGATATATTCCTACCAACAGTGCAGAAGGGTGAGACATTTTCACCAACACTTATTTCTTATCTCTTTGACAATAACTATTCCAACAGGTATAAGGTGACGTCTTCTTGTGGTTTTGCTTTGCATTTCTCTAATGATAGTGATGTTGTGCACATTTTATTGTACCTGTTGGCCATCTGCATGTCTTCTTGGGAAAATATGTAGATCCTCTGCCTTTTTAAAGTTATAACTTTTTTGCTGTCGAATTGTATGAGTATTTTAAAATATATATTTTGATTTTATCTCCTTATCAGATATGTGACTTGCAAATATTTCCTCCTGTTAGGTAGGTTGCCTCTTCCTTTCATTGATGTTTTCCTTTGTTGTGCAGAAGCTTTTTTAGTTTGATGTAGTCCCTCTCGGTTATTTTTGCTTTTGTTGCCTTTGTTTTTGGTGTCAAATTCAGAAAGTTATTGCCAAGACTGTTGCCATCAAGGAGCTTACCACCTATAAGTTTTGTGCTTTAGGTCATATTTTCAAGCCTTTAATCTATTTTAAATTAATATTTGTGTATGGTATGATATAAGATGGTGGTTGAGTTTCATTCTTCTGCATGTGGCTATCCAGTTTTCCCAAAAGCATTTATTAAAGAGACTGTCCTTTATCCATTGTGTAATCTTGGCTCCTTTGTCAGAAATTAATTGGCCATATATGTGGGGGGTTATTTCTGGGCTGTTTATTATGTTCCATTGAGCCATGTATTTGTTTTTATGCCAATAACATACTGTTTTAGTCTCTATAGCTTTGCAATATACATTGAAATCAGGGAGTGTGATGTCTTTAGTTTGTTCTTCTTTCTCAGTACTGCTTTGGCTATTCAGGGTCTTTTGTGGTTTCATACAAATTTTAGGATTGTTTGTTTTATTTCTGTGAAAAATGCCATAGACTTTTGATAGAATTTAAATTGTTTTTTGAAAAGAGAGTTAGAAATACACTTAAGAGGAAGGCTAGAATAAATTCTGTAGTGCTAGATTGGAATTGGAAATTATTAATGTGATTTCATGGTTTTATATATGTTTATCTCAATATATCTAATTTATCTAGAAGTGAATATAAGTATAAATGTGTATATCTGTGTAATATATACATAAATATATTTCTAAGATCTACTGAGAGGAACTAGGAGCAAAGTACATTCCAGTAATAATAAATATACTTTACATCTAGATCTTAACTTCTAAATACATTCTCCTAGTCTGGAGCAGGAAAAATACAGGATAAGTCTGGAATGTCTTATTTTTCCAGAAACTGAAGAACAGCTTAAAGAATTATAGGAACATAATAAAAATCCAGCTTTGAAAGGGCAATCTGTGTCCATATCTGGCACATGGTAAAAATAAAAACAAAAAAATAAGAATGGATTTATTTCATTTAACACAGCAAAAATCTACAAGAGCATACTAATATATAACAAATGAGAGAGAGAAGAGAAAGCTCTTTGTTATATAGAGTGCCAACTAATAAATGTACAAGAAATTATTGAAAGAAAATCCCCACTTGGTCATAATCATAGCAATAATGAATTCAGAAGAAACATGAAATGCTAAAAACTGTTGAATGGGAGTTGGATGAGGACTAGGATGATTATATAGTCTGAGTGTCTGCCTCACAATACTTGGGAAAATGAAGAAGGAAAGGTGTAACAGTATAGTGGGAAACCTGACAGATACCACATTACTCAGGTGACATTAACAATGATGGGACAAGTCAATATCATAAGCTACCTGATGGGATGCAGTGAGACGAGCATAGCATCACTTCTGTGATATTTCTGCCAAAAATGCATAACTTGAATTTAATCATAAAGAAACATCAGAAGAAAAAAAAAAACCACTTAGGGACAGTCTACAAAATAACTGGCTTGAAATCTTTAATACTGTTAGGGTCATAAAGGTCAACGAGGACCTGAATAACTCTCAGATTGAAGGAGACTGGAGACATAACAATTCATGATCCTGGACTGGATTTTATTTTCTCCTGTGAAGACTGTATTGGAAGAGTGGCAAAATTTCAGTAGGCTCTTTGAAGGATATATTTCAGTGGTTCACAATGCTCTTGAATCTTTTCTATAAATTTGAAATTATTTCAAAATAAAATATAAGATACTAAAAATACAAACAAAAGAAAAGAATTAACTTTGATTCAAAGAGTTTAAGAACAGAAAGTGGTAGTTACTATGATAGTTGGCTAAAAATTGTGATCTCACTGCTACTTAGACGTTTCTTACAAGGAATGTTTAGAAAGAACACATTATTGATCCATTTTTATGCCCTTTTCAATTCTACTTTAATACATTTCCCTTCATGTTTGGAGGAACCCTGTAAATGATTAAATATTTGGATCTAGGCCATGGATACTGTTGCTTCATAAAAATTTTTTAATCAATGTGTTCTTTTTAGCTTCTGAGATCCAGAAATGTCACTGTTGATATGATTTCAGTGTTGATGGAATAAACTTCTAATAGTATCTTGTCAAGAGATTCATCATCAAGAGATGAACATAGTGTACTCTTGCATTTTAATAGAATATTGAGATTGGAAGGAATAACTGATTCATTATTCCCACTTTTGACCAAAAGAGAATGACCATATAATGTCCAACAACAATGAAGCCAGATTTAAGCTTGGGTCAACAACTGGATAGTCTCAAATATTAGAATGTTAGGAAAATGT
Organism: Capra hircus; assembly: GCF_001704415.2. NCBI lineage: Eukaryota > Metazoa > Chordata > Mammalia > Artiodactyla > Bovidae > Capra > Capra hircus. Next base: position 45,983,837 of record NC_030822.1, on the reverse strand, counting down.
TAATAACCAAAGGAAAATTCCATTTAGTGGTATTTGCTTGGCTTATTAAATCTTAATCTCCCTTTATGCTGAAAGGCACTTTGGCAAAAGGCATCAGAATCACTTGGTTTTTAGTACTAGCTTTGTCAGTTTGATAACTCTATGGCTTTAAACTTTCTGAATCAGTAAAAAAGCAGAATGACATCTTCTTGAACTGTGTTGTATGGATTACTTGAGATAAAGTGAAAGTATCTAGCATATATTTTCTGGAATGTAATAGATCTTCAAGAAGTCATGTCTCATTTCTTAGCTTCTTTATTCCTAGAAACAGTTCTGTGAATAGGAATATAATGAAGTCCCAATAAAACATTTTCTGGCTTACAGGTAGATATCTATAGTAAATATGGAGGAAATAATGTACATTTGTTTAGTAATTCATACTTTTCAAATAATTTCCACATTGCTTAAATAGTTTTCACCTTGATTCCTTAAGGTAAGCAGTGGAAATATTATTTTCTCATTTTTATACAAGAAAATCAAGATTTACTGACTCAAAAGTAAGGTAGTAGAAGAACCAGTATTTCAGCCTAGTCTTTTAACATCTAAGGAGTGGACTTTTATTAGCTAATATTTCTTAACCCTTTAAAACCCATGTGCCCCAAAGGCAGAAGTATAGATCAATGGAACAAAATAGAAAGCCCAGAGATAAATCCACGCACCTATGGACACCTTATCTTTGACAAAGGAGGCAAGAATATACAATGGAGAAAAGACAATCTCTTTAACAAGTGGTGCTGGGAAAACTGGTCAACCACTTGTAAAAGAATGAAACTAGAACACTTTCTAACATCATACACAAAAATAAACTCAAAATGGATTAAAGACCAGAAACTATAAAACTCCTAGAGGAGAACATAGGCAAAACACTCTCTGACATAAATCACAGCAGGATCCTCTATGACCCCCTCTCAGAATATTGGAAATAAAAACAAAAATAAACAAATGGAACCTAATTAAAATTAAAAGCTTCTGCACAACAAAGGAAATTATAAGCAAGCTGAAAAGACAGCCTTCAGAATGGGAGAAAATAATAGCAAATGAAGCAACTGACAAACAACTAACCTCAAAAATATACAAGCAACTCCTGCAGCTCAATTCCAGAAAAATAAACAACCCAATCAAAAAATGGGCCAAAGAACTAAACAGACATTTCTCCAAAGAAGACATATGGATGGCTAACAAACACATGAAAAGATGCTCAGCATCACTGATTATCAGAGAAATGCAAATCAAAACCACAATGAGGTACCATTTCACCCCAGTCAGAATGGCTGTGATCTAAAAGTCTACAAGCAATAAATGCTGGAGAGGGTGCAGAGAAAAGGGAACCCTCTTACACTGTTGGTGGGAATGCAAACTAGTACAGCCACTATGGAGAACAGTGTGGAGATTCCTTAAAAAACTGGAAATAGAACTGCCTTATGACCCAGCAATCCCACTGCTGAGCATACACACTGAGGAAACCAGAATTGAAAGAGACACGTGTACCCCAATGTTCATTGCAGCACTGTCTATAATAGCCAGGACATGGAAGCAACCTAGATGTCCATCAGCAGATGAATGGATAAGAAAACTGTGGTACATATACACAATGGAATATTACTCAGCCATTAAAAAGAATACATTTGAATCAGTTCTAATGAGATGGATGAAACTGGAGCCTGTTATACAGAGTGAAGTAAGCCAGAAAGAAAAACACCAATACAGTATTCTAATGCATATATATGGAATTTAGAAGGATGGTAATGATAACCCTGTATGCGAGAGAGCAAAAGAGACACAGTCTTTTGGACTCTGTGGGAGAGGGATAGGGTGGGATGATTTGGGAAAATGGCATTGAAACATGTAAACTATCATATGTGAAACGAATCGCCAGTCCAGGTTTGATGCATGATATAGGATGCTCAGGGCTGGTGCACTGGGATGACCCAGAGGGATGGTACAGGGAAGGAGGTGGGAGGGAGGTTCAGGATGGGGAGGGAACACGTGTACACCCGTGGCGGATTCATGTTGATGTATGGCAAAACCAATACAATATTGTAAAGTAATTAGCCTCCAATTAAAATAAAAAAACATATTAAAAAGAATAAAACCCATGTGCCCTCCAGATAAAAGATAATTATACAGTTTTTAATGTTTCAAATTTTTAGTTGTTATTTTTCAGTCACTAAGTTGTGTCCAACTCTGTGACTGCATGGACTGCAGTGTGACAGGCTTCCCAGTCTTTCACTGTCTCCTGGACTTTGCTCAGACTTATGTCCGTTGAGTCAGTGATGCTATCCAAGCATCTCATCATCTGTCACCCCTTTGCCTCCTGCCCTCAATCTTCCCCAGCATCAGGGTCTTTTCCAACGAGTTAGGTCTTCACATCAGGTGGCCAAAGAATTGGCGCTTCAGCTTCAGCATTAGTCCTTCCAATGAATATTCAGGGTTTTATTTCTTTAGGATTGACTGGTTTGATCGCTTTGCATTCCAAGGGATTCAAGAGTCTCCTCCAGCACCACACTTCAGAAGTGTCAGTTCTTTGGTGTTCAGTCTTCTTTATGGTCCAACTCTCACATCCGTACATGACTACTGGAAAAACTATGGCTTTGACTGTATGGATCTTTGTTGGCAAAGTAAGATCTCTGCTTTTTGATACGCTGTCTAGTTTTGTCATAGCTTTCTTTCCAAGGAGCAAGCGTCTTTTAATTTCATGGCTGCATTCACTGTCCACAGTGACTTAGGAGCCCAAGAATATAAAATCTGTCACTGTTTCCACTTTCCCCCTTTTATATGCAATGAAGTGATGGGACAAGACGTCATAATCTTAGTTTTTTAAATGTTGTTTTAAGCCAACTTTTTCACTCTCCTCTTTCATTCCCATGACAGAGGCCTTTTAGTTCCTCTTCACTTTCTGCCATTAGAGTGGTATTGTCTGCATATCTGAGGTTGTTGATATTTCTCACAGCAATCTTGATTCCTGCTGGACCTTCATCCAGCTTGGCATTTTGCATTCACTCTGCATATAAGTTAAATAAGCAGGGTGACAATATATAGCCTTGACATACTCTTTTCCCAATTTTGAGCCGGTCCATTGTTCCATGTCTCATTCTAACTGTTACTTCTTGAGCTGTATACAGGTTTCTCAGGAGACAGGTAAGGTGGTCTGGTATTCACATCTCTTTAAGAATTTTCCACAGTTTGTTGTGATCCACACAGTCAAAGGCTTTCAAGTAATAAACGAAACAGAAGTAGATGTTTTTCTGGAAGTCCCTGCTTTGTCTGTGATCCAACGTGTGTGTATGATAAGTCACTTCAGTCGTGTCCAACTCTTTGTGACCCCATGGACTGTAGCCCGCCAGGCTCCTCTGTCTGTGGATTTCTCCAGGCAAGAATACTGGGGTGGGTTGCCATTTCATTCTCCAGGGTATCTTCCAAACCCAGGGATTATACCCAGGTTTCCTGCATTGCAAGTAGATTCTTTACCTCCTGAGCCACCAGGAAGGCCCTTTCTAGTCCTGTGGCCACTGCTAAGTTTTCCAGTTTGCTGACACACTGAGTGCAACACTTTAACAGCATTATCTTTTGAGATTTTAATGGATTCCAGCTCAGCTGGAATTCCATTATCTCCACTAGCTTTGTTGGTAGTAATGCTTCCTAAGGCCTTGACTTCACTCTCCAGGATGTTAGGCTCTAGGTGAGTGACTGCACCATTGTGATTATCCAGGTCATTAAGACCTTTTTTTGTATAGTTCTGTGTATTTCTGCCATCTTTTCTTTATCTCTTCTGCTTTTGTTAGGTCCTTACAATTTCTATCCTTTATCGTGCCCATCTTTGCATGAAATATTCCCTTGATAGCTCCAATGTTCTTAAAGTGATCTCTAGTCTTTTCCATTCTATTTTCATTTAGGTTAATATTATGATACAAGAGAAGTTTTTTATCTTCCAGGATGCACATTTTAACTTTAAATGTTTGTGTGTTTTTCCTGGGCAGTGTGGCAATGAGAGCCCGAGATCAGTCAGTTCTAACATGAGTCACTTTGCCCTGCTTTGTTTTCCTTATTGTAGATATGGTAAAACCAGAATCACAAATATAAGTTGATGAAATTCAGTTTACGGCACAGAGAGCCTGTGTACTTACATATACGCTATTTTCAAACTTTACAACCCCTCTCTAATAAGACTCTCCTTACTTCCTTCTCATTTCCCCACAATGTGGCCCAGAGCACCAATCTTTAAAATCTCCACATCATTAGGTACATTGGTCAAGAGTAGAACTCTGGACAAGACTACCTGTACCCTCCACTTACTAGTGGCCTGAACTTGAGGTAAGGTACTAAGCTTGTCTGTGCCTCATCTATAAAAGAGATAATGGGTTGGGTTCATGCATGTAAAGCACTTAAGAGAGTGCCTGGCACATTGCAAGTGATATATCAGTATTGCCACTGTTGTTAATAGTACCATTATTATTATCATCACCCATGCAATTAACATAGTGGCTTAAAGCAATATAATAACATGATAATATTATTATAATGTCATGAGAATCAAATTAGATTAACATCTGTCATTAGATCTTTTTCGGTATATACCTCTAATTTTTGTGCCTGATAAAATAATTCACAATCTCTGCTATAACCTTCCTTAGATATTTCAGTGACATATTATTCTTTTCTTTTGCAAGATCTTTTAAAAATTATTCTTCCTATAAACCTTTATAGGATAAGGATAAACCCAACTGTGTACCTTAAATCTTTTTCTCCCATCCAGTCTTCACAAATGTGCTTGGCAATTCTCAAGTCAAATGTATATCACAACCCCAAAGCTTAACCTGGGGCAGAGTCACTCTTTCACCCAGGACATAAGGAATATCCAGAAAGAGAGAACATGGGTAATGCAGAATACATACCCACACACAGAGTTCTGAAATGTTCTCCAAAAGGAGAACAGTTTCTTTGAGAGATTACTCTATTGGTTTGAAATGATATAATTTAAATTCAAAGATTGTGTCTACTGTGTGCTAAGGACTTTACACATACTTGCTTCATGACAACCATTGAGGTAGGTATTATTATTCCTCTTTAAATGAGGAGAAAAGTGAGGTTAAGCAATTTCTTACATTACTGACCTAGATCTTTTAGCATCAATTCATTTATTCCAGGACTTATTCTACCACAAATACAACTGCTTCTTAAATAAATCGTGCACTTTTCATGATTGTTTTTTGCTATAGTAAGACTTTTAGAAATTACTGAAATTTATCTACTCTTGTTTCTTCTATCCACATGCCAGTTTTGGAGATCAGCTTCTGGGACTGAAGATCAGCCCACTTGGATTTACAGCACTTAATGCGTTTGAGTATCCTTGGGGTATAAGTTGGGCTTCCCTGGTGACTTGGCAATAAAGAATCCACCTTCAGTGCAGTAGCCACAGAAGACACAAGTTCAATTCCTGGGTCACAAAGATCCCCTAGAGGAGGGCGTGCAATCCACTCCAGTATTCTTGCCTGGAGAATCCCATGGATAGAGGAGCCTGGTGGGCTACAGTTCATGAGGTCACAAAGAATTGGACGTGGCAGAAGCGACTTAGCATGCATGCATATGCAGGGTGTAAGTTGCTTTTCTTTCCAAGCTTAGAGCAGATGAGACAAAACTATCATTTTAACAACTTGATGTAAATAAAATAACAACAACAAAAAAAAACTCCAGGCAACCTGGTAGTTTAAGACTTATGCTGGCAAGTCTGGGCTTATGCCTATTTTCCTCCATATAGATACCCATTTCTAGCAAAATCTGAGTCTACCCTTTCTCTACTGAATTATGTTGGCATCATTGTGAAAATCATGTGGATTTCTTTCTGAACTCTCTATTCTATTGATTTACATGTATATCCTTATACCAATCCCACCCTAACTGATTATTGTCGCATTATATTGTCTTGAAATCGTACTATAGTTATCCAGTTTTGTTTTCCTCTTTCAAAATTGTTTTGACTATTTTTTTTTGCATATAAATTTTAAAATAAGTTTAATACTATCTTCAAAATATCTATCTAGGATTTTAATTGAGATTGTGTCGAATCTATTCATTATTTGGGGAAAACTGCTATTTTAACAATATTGAAGCTTCCATCCCATGAATGTGGTATATTTCTTCATTTTTTCTAGTATTTAAAATTTATCCCTTGCCCTGTTTTTTAGCTTTCAGTATAGAGGCCTTGTATCCTTTGGTTATATTTTTTCTAAGTATTTTATTTTTTGTGCTAATGTAAATAGAGATTTTTTTAAGTTGCCTTTTAAATTTATCTATTTTTAATTGGAAGATAATTGCTTTACAATGTTGTGTTGGTTTCTGCCATAGAGCAACATGAATCAGCCATAAGTATACATATGTTCCCTTCTTCTTGAACCTCCCTCTCACCCCATACCCATCTCACCCCTCTAGAGCACCGGGTATTCTCAGAGCAGTGGATTGAACCCTCTGCATTATACACCAACTTTCTACTAGCTATCTATAAAAATTGGCTTTTCTAATTGCTTATTCTTAGTTTATCTAGTATATGGACATGCAAGTGATTTTTAAATCTTTTTAAAAAATTGACGTATAATTCACATATATTAGTTTCAGATGAGAAGGCAATGGCATGCCACTCCAGTACTCTTGCTTGAGCAACATTCCTTGGTAGCTCAGGGGTTAAAGCATCTGCCTGCAATGCAGGAAAGCTGGGTTCGATCCCTGGGTTGGGAAGATCCCCTGGAGAAGAAAATGGCAATCCACTCTAGTATTCTTGCCTGGAGAATCGCAAAGTGTTGGACACGACTGAGCGACTTCACTTTCAGGACTTCTTTATTTTATAACTTGAAGTTTGTACCTTTTGACTCCCTTCACCCATTTTGCTCACCCTTCAACCCCCACAAATCTTTTTTATATCTTTTTTAAATTGAGGTAACATTGGCTTATGGGCTTCCCTGGTAGCACTAGTGGTAAAGAACCCATCTACCAATGCAGGAGACATAAGAGACACAGGTTCGATCCTGGGTCAGAAAGATCTGCTGAAGGAGGGCATGGCAACCACTTCAGTATTCTTGCCTGGAAGATCCCATGGACAGAGGAGCCTGGCGGACTACTGTCCACGGGGTTGCAAAGAGTTGGACACAACTGAAGTGATTTACCATGCATGCAATATTGGCTTATAACATTATATTCATTTCATATGTACAACATTATATTTCAACTTCTGGGTACAGTACATCTTGCTCACCCCCCAAAATTTCACCCCCGTCTATCACCATAATTAACACCCTTTACCTGTTTTGCCCTCTCCCTACTTCCACTTCTGCTCTGGTAACCACTGCACTATGCTCTGTATCTGTTTGTTCATTTTTAAAAAGATATGCCATAAGTGAGTGAAATCGTATAGTATTTTCTTTCTTTGTCTCACCTATTTCACTTGACATATTACCCTCATGGCCCATGTTGTTGCAAATGGCAAGATTTCATCTTTTTATGGCTGCGTAATATTCCATCTTAAATTTGTACCACATCTTTTAATCAATTCATCCATCAGTAGGCGCTGAGTTTGCTTCCATATCTTGGCTATTATAAATGATGTTGCAATGAACCTTGGGGTGCATGAATATTTTTGAATTACTGTGTTTTCATTCTTCAGATAAACATCCAGAGGTAGAATAGTTGATCATATTACAGTTCTACTTTTAATTTTTTTGTGGGATCTTCATATGTTTTTCATAGTGGATACACAAATTTACATTCCCACCAGTAGTGTATGCATGTCCCCTTTTCTCTACAATGCTTGTTATTTGTCATCTTTTTGGTAAAGCCATTCTGATAGATATGAGATGATATCTCATTATGGTTTTGATTTGCATTTCCCTAGTAATTAGTGATTTGAACATCTTTTCATGTGCCTGTTAACCATCTGTATGTCTTCTTTGGAAAAATCCTATTCCTATCCTATGCCCATTTTTTAGTCAGGCTGTTTGTTTTTGTTGTTGTTGTGGAGTTGTATATTTCATTATTTTGGATGTTAACACCTGACCAGATATATGATTTGCAAATATCTTCTCCCATTTGTTAAATTGTCATTTTGTTTTGTTGACAGTTTCCTCTTCCATGCAGAGATTTTTAGTTTGATGTAGTCCCATTTGTTTATTTTTGCTGTTGTTTCCCTTGCCTAAGGTGATATATTCAGAAAGATGTTGCTAAAACCAAGAAAAGACAGCTGATTTTTGTTGCCCACCTTTTATGTCGTGACTTTGCTTAAATTAACTTATTAGTTCTGCTAGGTTATTCTTTTGGATTCCTCAAGATTTTCTGTGGCTAGAACAGAATGTTTTCTGTAGCTAAAAACAATTTTGCTTTCGCTTATTTATTTCCAGTCTGTGTTCATTTGACTTCTTTTCCTTTGCTTGTTGCACTGGCTAGGAAATCCAGTACGATATTGAATAGAAATGGTGAGAACAGACATTTTTGCTTAGGTAGAAGCATGGAAGATTTCACCATTGATCACATTGTTAGCTGTTGGTTTTTCAAATATTCCTTTGAACAGATTGAAGAAGTTCCCTTTGATTCAAAATTGCTGAAAGTTTTTATCATGAATGAGTAGTAATTTTTAAAATTCTTTTTTTGTAACTGTTGAAATGATCATGTTTTTCCGACTTTGTTCTGTTTTTATGATAAATTATAATGATTGATTTTCAAATGTTAAACCAACTTTGCATTCCCAGAATAAACTTTACTTGGTCAGATTTATTATCCTTTTTGTATACTGTTGCATTCCATTTAGTCAATCTACTTACATGCTTTTTAAAGCTAATACCCGGACCTTCAGAAAAGTAACTCAATTTATATATTGCAGAAAGCTGTCTTTGTGTTCTGTATATTGTGAGAAATATGAGAGAAGTTATGATTCTCTTCTCAGAGGAGTTTATGGTCTCACTACCTTAAAAGAAAGAATACTACATGATTGATTTTAATGTATGTTACAGGCATACAAACTTGAGGGTTTGTGCAGTAGAGGAAAAAGAAGAGAGACAATGATCAGGGTTACTGTGTATTGGTGTTGCCAGAATGTCTTTGTAGAAGACTGAGATTTGCTTTCATCCTCTGTCACAAAAGAGAAATATTTAGACCAAAGCTGAGAACCGAAAGGATATACTTGTAGTAAGGTTTTGTAGTAACCTTCTTTAAGGTTTCTACCTTAAAGAAGACAGAAAGAAAATTAGGAAAGAAAAATGAAAATTCCTAAACTGGGAATTAGATCTAGTTCTAAATCTTAGCTGATTTTAACTAGTTATGTTGCCATGGGGAAATCACATTATCCTTACATGCCTCAATTTTCTCCTCTATAAAATGTGTGGTTAGTCCTGATCCGTAGTTCTTGACAACGAAGGAAAGACAATATACATTTCTGAAAAAGCTCACCAGAACTACTTGTCCAGATAGGAATTGTTGGATTACATAGTCTCTAAATCTATTTCTATTTCTAAAAATCTCCTATTTTATAATTTTATGAAATCATCAAACTTGGAGTAAAGATTTTGTTTTTAATTTTGGCTTAGTCATTCTCTAATTTCCTGAGCTTGACAAATCATTTCTCCTTAATGGGTCTTATTACATTTATGTTTAAAATGAAAGTATTTGAAAAATGGGTTTCTAAGACCATTCTATTTCCAAGGTCTGTGATCCTAAAGTGAATTAAATCTATTTATATTATGCATGTGTGTATATATAAAATATGGCAAAGAATTTATTATAATGAAATAAATGACCCTGGTTACATCTTTTATCTGAAATCATTCAGCAGTATTTAGAATCATGGAAAATAAAATACTAAGACCTACATTGTTAAACTCATTTCTAATTTTTAATGAGAAATTAAAAATTAGTTGAAATGCTAGTTTCATGTAGTATCTGCTTCCCTCTTGTCATGCAAAAATCTATGATTTCTATATTTTGTCTAGATGTAGTTTTTATTTATTATTTACAATCTATTTTAAGAAAGCTTCAAGGGTTATAGGGCTTTAGAGCACCACATATTTAAGTATCTGGGGCATAATACATGATTTGAGTCCCCAATATTTTCTAACAGTAAGGTTTGTTTATTAAAGAAACCCCATGCTGTGACTGAATCAGTCTAATAGAAGCCAAGTTTGAACTTGAACATTCAAATGTATGCCCATATATCTTGAGCATATATCATACATAATGATGTGGGGTCTAGACATCTTTCTGGGTTTGTTTATGTCTGTTATGGATTCCCCTCATTATCCATGCTGTTTGAGGGAGACCCCATGGATTCAGCTAGTTTATTGCATACTTTCTGTATTTTAAGACTAACAGACTTCCAAGTGGTCCATATGTTCCAACTTGAAAGATTATTTTCTCACTTCCCTGTTTTATGAGGATGATTAAAGAAAAATAAAATAAGATTTTAGAGAATGGTGACATGTTTGAGAGTGACTAGCCATAATCCTTTTGGCCATGTTTCAAATATAGTTTTATAATTTTTATGTTTATTATGCAATTCTTTCTAAAATTTTTTGACAAGTTTGAGTTATAGCATCTGTTTTCTTATTTTTAAACCATATTGTATGCCATCTGTTGTTTCATTATCATTGATTATAATTTTTAGGATTTAGTGAAGGTAGATATAGACTTTAATCATTAGTTGTACTATTTTGCACTTCATGTTATATACTCAGAGTGCTAGCTAAAGTTGAGTGAGTATACCTAAAGAATAAATTTTAGATATAAAATTTAAAAAAATGATTTCTACTTCTTATGAATTTGGAAAAAGTAATTTATAATCACATAGCTATCAGATATTATTATTGCTGTTTTTGTTAAAACCTACCACCTTGACATTTATTTTATAAAATTAGGTATTTCTATGTATAACTACTTAATTTTAAAGAAACTTATTTATATCTTTATAAGTTACAGAACTATTTTTACATCAAGTGAAATAAAGAAATCAAATAACATTGTCAGAATTTGCAATAAATATGGAAAAAGGGTCAATTGTCATTAGAATTTATCAGTATGGGTTTGTTTGAAGGGTGATAGCACTTGCTATAAATATTCATCATGTTCTTAAATCTAGCGACGTTCAGTGGTTAGGTGATTTTATGCCTGTTTATGCTGGAAGCAACAAAAGAAACTTTAAAAACTGAAAACATAAACATAATTGAACCACCCACTTAAAAGAGAAATTGGAGTAGATGTTTTCCAGGGGAGAACATGGTTTCTGTGTAAAAAGGGCTAGTGTAACAAGAAGTCATCTATTCTTGATTTCTTTAGACAGCTAGAGCTTTGTGGCTCGTCTAGTTTCTGTGTTTTAAGAGCTTGTTCTGTGTAGCAGAAATAATACAATAAATGGGTTTAACCACATTTGTCTCAGCTAGACAGTCTGCTTTGTCAGAGATTGCTGGTACAACATAAACAAATTATGTGTTTGTAGTGCTTTTCAATGAAAGCCTATCTAACAGAGCTGAGATTGTGTTTCAGCAGCTGTAGATTTAATCTCCTACCTGTCAGTTAAAACAGGCATTTCCTGAGCCAGATAAGGACTGGTTGTAGAGAAGGGAAGTAGTCACAGCTGGACAAAGATCTATTGTTACTGGCTGATCATTTCTATGTAGATTCAACTCCATGTTCTACCATGGAAACTACAATCATAGTACAGTTTTAAAGGAGCTAACCTGACCTTTTATATTGGTAAATTAAGAAGAATTAGAGCCTCAAAGCTGAGCTTTGTGTCATTAATATTTGGGAATTGTCAAGTGGAGCTAAAAATAAGTGTCTGTAGCTTTGATCACAATTATTCTAGATTGTTGTAGACATGATAATGCCTGCTTACAATTTCTAATGACATTTTTAGGAATTCAAATTTTAATGCAAGCTCTGTGTGTGTGTTAGTTGCCCAGTCTTGTCCGACTCTTTGTGATTCCATGGACTGTATAGACTGCCAGGCTTCTCTGTCCATGGAAATGAAGTAAAGTCAAAAATTAAATCTATGGATAGATACTTTATGATGTGACTCATATATCATAAGGCATGTTTGTTTTTCTTTTTTTGTCAGAGGGGAATGCAGGGGGTTCCATTTCTCTCTTTGTTTCACTTTCTTACTCATAGAAATTTGTAAAGTTAAGTTGAACTGTCTTAAAACTGGTCAAGTTGATGTGGAGAAAATGTCTATCTCTACATTCAATTAAATTATAATATTATTCTGAGTCCCATGTCTCCCAAGTCATGAATGACTGATAGTAGGGATTCATGGATTGGTCCTTGTATATATATGAACTTGGCCAGCAACCTAAATGCACAGTTTCTCAATTTTCAGCTTAAACTTCAATTTAGTTTATGAGTTCTCAGGTTTAAAGATGAATATATATGTCTTAGTTTAATTAATTTTTATAATTACATTTCAATTAAAAATTTTATAGCAGCTTTCACTTTGAAGAGTTTTTTATTTATAACATTTGATCTTCACAAAGTTTTTGTAAGGTACCTATAACATGGGGGTTGGAAGTTTTCATTTATGATATGCAAAGAACAGAGTAATCAGGTCAAAATTGTGGATATAAAAGACAGTACTAATTTTTTTAAAGCCCACAGGATTCTTGCTTGGTTGTTGTTTGCTTGATTCTTCCCTTCTTCTCTTCCTTCATTGCTTTCTTTCTTATTTTTCTTCTCTTTCCTCTCATTCCTTTTCTTTCCTCTCATTTCTTTCCCTTCCCTCTGCTTTCCTTTTCTCTTCCCCTTTTTCTTTTCTTAATATCTTGTGGTTAGGGCAAGCCTGTCTTAATACTCCTTTGGTGTTTTTCATGGTACAGAAGACTGGCTAAGATTTTATATTGCGCATGTGTGCTAAGTTGCTTCAGTCAAGTCCGACTCTTTGCAACCCCGTGGACTGTAGCCCTCCAGGCTCCTCTGTCCATGGGATTCTCCAGGCAAGAATGCTAGAGTGGGTTGCCATGGCCTGAACTCCTGGAGGAGGAGCAATTTGAACCTGTGTCTCTTATGTCTCCTGCATTGGCAAGTGGATTCTTTACCATTAGCCACACCTGGGAAGCCCAAGATTTTATACTGTATCTGTCTTTAAATCTAATGTATACAATGCTCCTGTATCTATTTTTTTGCCCAACATTAAAAATTGTTGTCAAGGGCCATATAATACTGTGTCTCAGATGGAGTGAAATAAAAATTTTATATATAAAATCAAAGACAAAGAAGTATGAGAATTTCTTAGTAGTATTTCTGTAAGAATGTGTGGAAAATTTGGTATGTTCATTTTCCATTTTGAATTCTGATTATTTTTGTTTGTTTTTTTATTGACCTGAGTGGACTATTTTGTTTCATTTTGGGTGTGAATTTTTCTATTCCTTTTCAGCTGTGATTGCATGAGTTATTATTAATCACTCTTAAATTATGCTATTGGCCTATTGTTCTTTATAACAGCAAGGTATATGATTTGAGGTGAATTGCTGCAGCATCTGACTCTGTATTGTAAATTCCATTTCATTTGGCAAATATCACATTAATCTCAACTACCAATAAAAAAAGCAAAAGAAGTTTAATTTAACCTGTGTTTTGAGCCAGTTTGCATATATTAAATTTTCTACTCTTCTGATCTTTACTAACAGTTGATTTTTTTTTTCTCATAGGAAAGTTGACAGGTAGCTTAAATCTCATTTTAAATATTCCTACTTCTCCCACACAGAGACTGAATTAAGAATTTATATTTTTAGTTTTGTCAGTAAATTTCTTGACTGCTTAAAAATTTTATTCAGACATAATATTTGGGGAAAAGAATTACAATCGTAATTACAGATTCAGCAGTAGCCACTTAGATTTTAATTCCTTATACTCTTCTCTCCTACCAGCATAAAAAGGTGCAAGTGTTGGTAAGTGATATGCTTCTTGTCCCATGAAATCACAGGAAAGGTCTGTTTTAGCCAATCAGTTAATCAATCAGTTAGATAATGACTCTTTGCCTTTCATATTTGGAGGCGGTGTCCTAGTAGCATGCTACAAATTTATCTGCAAGATATCTTCCTTCTGCTTGAGCAGAGAGGATATACAAGATGGGAAAAGTTTACTGTTATCCCCGTTTTTGGACTGTTGGTCTCTCTGCTTTCATTCTGAGTCAATTTTTCTCACAGCAACCAGAGTCATTTTTATAAACCTAAATCAGGCCTCATGCAACTTTAGGTCATTTAACCCTATGCTATACCGTTTCCTCAGAGAAACATTTCTTGACCACCTCATCCAAAATAGTCCTCACTACTGCCTACTGACTACCTCCTGCTACTCACCCTCTACCCCTCAAACTCTATCCATTATCTTACTCTATTTTCTTCATAGCATCTATTTTCAACTGGCATTTGTTGTATTTAATATATATTTTGTCATGGGTGTATGTATACACACACATATATACATATTACATCCATTTGTATATTGTCTGTCTTTCCTAGGAGATAGTGGTAGGGAAGGAATTTTGTCTAACTCTGGGTCCCCAGTGCCTAAAATGGTATAAAATAACTGAAAACCACTAAGTAATTCAGCACAATGTATGCCATGTAATGTTGAGAGAGGAAAATAAATTTATACTTAGGGAATTTTCATAGAGGAGTTTGAGCTGAACTTCAAAGGGTAGGTCAGATTTGGCACAACGAAGGGGAAAGGAAAGGTCATTCTACATAAGTAAAAAAAAAAAAAACGTCATGCACGGAAACTTAGAAGCTACTGAAAGCAAGAGGGGAAAGGGGAAATGATAGTAAGAAAGAGATTTGAAAGGTATGTTAAGAATATGTTCTGTGGTGATTTCAATGCCAGCCCAGGCTAAGGAACTTGGATGTTATTTTCTTTAATAGGAACATTTCTTTATTGTATATAAGTTATTTAATATGAACATGCTGCTGCCAAGTCGCTTCAGTCGTGTCCGACTCTGTGTGACCCCATAGATGGCAGCCCACCAGGCTCCCCAGTCCCTGGGATTCTCCAGGCAAGAATCCTGGAGTGGGTTGCCATTTCCTTCTCCAATGCGTGAAAGTGAAAAGTGAAAGTGAAGTCGCTCAGTCGCCTCCAACTCTTAGTGACCCCATGGACTGCAGCCCACCAGGCTCCTCTGTCCGTGGGTCCATGGGATTTTCCAGGCAAGAGTATTGGAGTGGGGTGCCATTGCCTTCTCCGAATATAAACATAGTACTAAATAAAATACAAAAATAAAGAAAACTGCTCCTTTTGAAACAGCTTGTTAGCTTGTCCTTATATCGGCTTCAGTGTTGTGTACTTGTACATTTAGTTGGGGTAGCAGGTGTAGAAGTGTGTGTGAGTGTATGTGGATGAGTGTGTGTATGTGTGTAAGTGTACATGCTTAGAGTGGGACAGGAGTTGTAGGTTACATTACAAAACGAATTACAGTTGCATGTCTTTAACTTTTTGCTCTAAAAAGGCCTGAAAGTGAAAGTGAAGTTGCTCAGCCATATCTGACTCTTTGCGACCCCATGGACTGTAGCTTACCAGGCTCTTCTGTCCATGGGATTTTCCAGGCAAGAATACTGGAGTGGGTTGTCATTTCCTTCTCCGGGAGATCTTCCCAACCCAGGGATTGAACCCAGGTCTCCTGCATTGTAGGCAGATGCTTAACCATGTGAGCCACCAAAACCTGAAGGTTGTTTGATTTGTGGCTATGGTCACTATTTATGCCTTTGAAAAAAATGTGTTAGTTGCTCAGTCATGTCCGACTCTTTGCCACCCCATTTAGCCTGCCAGGCTCCTCTGTCCATGGAATTCTCCAGGCAAGAATATTGGAGTGTGTAGCCATTCTCTTCTCCAGGAGATCTTCCAGACCCAGGGATCAAACCCGCATCTCTACCATTGTAGGAAGATTCCTTATTGCCTGAGCCACTAAGGAATCCTGTTTATGCCTTTACTCAGTGTTTATTTCTTATAAAGTTCCCTTTACTTTACCTCTCTGCACCCCTGAACACATATAGGCCTCCTTGGTCTATGAACCTCTACAGGCCTCCATGAACACATGGTCTTTCACTGATATGTCCAGGGAGGATTATCTTGCCATGACTGGGACCCAGCTGTCAATAGCTTAGACATCTTATTTATGTTCTGTTCAGAGTTTATGTTTCTCAGTCCTCCTAGCTTAAGATGAAACTCTTTCTGCTCTCCTTGTTAGGTGTTGCTTAAATGTTTTTCTGTCATTTGTTCTATATTGCATAACCAGTCCACTGTGATAAAACAAACTTTTTTAATATTTTGAAAAACTGTATCCCTGGCTCTTCTGATGAGAACAGTTTATCATTTGTCAGAAAATTGATGATGATGAAATTATTAGAGAAGTTTAGAGACATCTCTAAATTATACTATAGAAGAATTTCAACAGATCTATTAGGAGAGCTCAGCCATTAAAAATATCTTCAAATAAATGAACCAAATCAATTTTTATATTTTTCTTACCAACAAGTGGACTTCAAAGTCAGACTGTGGCATACCAAAAGAAAAGATCACTGCAACGAAGTATGTTTGAAGCAGAGGTATATTCCTATTGCCTTGATTTGAGGACTGCAAAGGATAAAAGGACTTTAAATTGGTTCAGAAGATTTAAAAATTATCAAAAGTATTGTAGCTTATTTTTTAAATAACAGAATGAAAGTTTTTTTTAATGCATTTGTATTATAAACATTTGTTGAATCCCTACTCTGTACAAGACAAGGAGTTTTACTAAGATGCAAAGTCCCTTCCTTTAGGTTACTTGTGCATATTTTAACAAAAACTGTAGTTTAAGATGTAAACCTGCATTTCTGGAGGAGGAATTTAATAATTGAACTCTGGTCATTGCTAACAGAGTAAGGCTGCATAAAATACTTCAGGGGTAAAAGCCAGATTGCCTTCATTACAGGTCAAAAGTTTATGAAATGTTTATGTCTGAATTTGGTTGTTACAAACAAAGGAATGCCACATTCTTCACAATGTTACTATATTTATGTGGCACTTATACAAAATTAAAAAATTAATTTCCATCTTGGCAAAACACTTTGATCATTGTGTATTTAATGGGGTTTCCATTTGAGAACAACAATCATTAGTCTCTAATACGTTTCATATTTCTGTGGAAATAAGACAGGGTGGAATAAGAAACATTCGTCTTCACTAGTCTTTGGAAATATCTAAAGTAATTGACTAGCTCAGTCTTCTGTGATGGCCTGGTGACCACTAACTGTGACTGTTTGCATAATAGTCAACTCTTCACTTCTGTAGTGATAACTGTTTGTATCTGATTAAAATTAAGACTGTTTTAGTTCTCTTGACTTTTCCAGAAGTTGCAAAAATTGAGATTTGCTGTTCTGCTTTAACCAAACAAATGCACACATGGGGATAACAATATGCTGAGTTTATGCAGATTTTACAGCACGAATCTGAATAAAATACCCACTAATAGATCCTTAAGGAGTAATAAACACACATGAATTTTCCTTAGTTGCACTTTAAAGTGATTTTAACATACTACTAGACCTTAACAATAATATTTAATTGACAAGATTATGCATTTGTATGGATTGAAAAGGTGGTACATATCTAATTCCAAATGAATCATAAATTTTACTTTTGCATAACATGTTTTATTAATTTCTTTATGGCCAGGACATTCTACTTCCCTCCTGGTGAGAGTTTCTTAAAACATAGTAAGATAATTTAAACACATTTAATTAACATTTGTCATCCATTTTATAAAGTAATCTGACTTTTGTCCTCATAAATACTCTCAAAATTTTTCTTGGTTTGAAACTATAGGAAGACTATGGAAAGATATGTGATGGAATTTTTGTTGTAATTTATTTTTCTTTTTAAGCAAATCTTTCTCTGTTGACCACTTTCCAAAGTAAGCTGACAAATTGGATGATGTATACTACTGCATAAGTGAAAGCAAACTTAACATTTCTACCTGATAAAGCTATGGGCTTCTCTAAGGCATCTTTTTATTCCTAGTGCTCAGCACAGTACTAGGCAGATAGTGCTCAATTCAGTTCAGTCGCTCAGTCGTGTCTGACTTTGTGACCCCATGGACTGCAGCACGCCAGGCTTCCCTGTCCATCACCAACTCCCGGAACCTGCTCACACTCATGTCCATCGCATCAGTGATGCCGTCCAACCATCTCATCCTCTGTCGTCCCCTTCTCCTCCCGTCTTCAGTCTTTCCCAGCATCAGGGTCTTTTCCAATGAGTCAGTTCTTTGCATCAGGTGGCCAAAGTATTGGAGCTTCAGCTTCCGCATCAGTCCTTCCAATGAATATTCAGGACTGATTTCCTTTAGGATTGACAGTGCTAGGTGCTCAGTAAAAGCTGTGGAATAGTTGAATGAAGACAGGCACTACTGACTTTACAGAGTAACATGTCTCTTAGGGTCCCAAGAGTTCATTTTATACACGTGGAACTCTTTATTTCAGGAAGTAAAGGGACATATAAGTAAGAAATGCTAAAAATCATGATTACATCAGTACCACATCCATGTTGTTTTCATTGAAAATTCATTATTTAAACAGAACATGTACAAATGAATAAGAAATAAAGTAATGATGTTTGACTACTGATGATCCTGGTAGATTAATGAGATACTTGCCCATTTTCAAAAATACAAATAGAGCAGACTGTATACAGTATGCTGAAAATATAAAAAGATGTTAACACAAAGGACATGCAAAGAATTGGCCCTTTCAGGGCTATTAACATTTCTCTGAATATACACCTAAAGAAGATTTTTAAAATATGTGCTATTGATCTGATAAATGGAGCCATTGTACTGTTACTCTCAAAGATCATTCTCCTCCTTTGTAATCAAGAAAGGGAGCTGGAAAGTACTAAACCATGGAGTGGATTTGAAATAGCTGTCTTTAAAGACCCACCTATAAAAAGAGTTGCTTTGTTTGCATGCCTTACTCTTGGTAGTGAAGGTGGGGATGATATGTATCATCTCCATTTTTCCTATGAATATTTCAGATGTTTTATTAGATATATTTACTAGTGTAAATTACTAAAGACAAGTAAACTAGTGAAGCTATTTTCTGTTCTTTTCCTTGAAATTAACTTTTTAAATATAATATACATAAAGAAAAGGTTAGCTATTCATTAATCTTCAAAGACATGACTTTGAAAGACTAAAGCTGTTTTTAAAAAGGATGCCCATAAACTGCAATATCTTTAGTTTATTCTACCTTTCTAGGAATTTTCCTGGCCCTTTAGTGAAGATTTTGAAAAGATTGGTGACAGTAGTCATCAAAATTCCAGGAAAATAAATTGCATTGTATGAAAGATGAATGGTAACAAGTGTTTTGCATGTTATCCTTGTGGAAGTTTGAGAGAGAGAAAATGTCTTGCCTTCAACAAACAAACAAAGCGGAATCTTTTTCTTATATTATTTGTACATTTATTATCCATTGGATGTTGGTGGGAAACATCTAGGAAGATTGGACTCTGTGTTCTTAAAGATTCAGAAAATTTGTGTCTCATAATTGCTCCTGATAAAATATCAGTTTGATTATTCTCCTGCTAGAGCTAGTTGGATTCTCTATAAGCAAGGATTTGCAATCCACCATTAGTGGTACCAGCCAGAGATTTGCTAAATGAGACAAATGA
Organism: Capra hircus; assembly: GCF_001704415.2. Taxonomy (NCBI): domain Eukaryota; kingdom Metazoa; phylum Chordata; class Mammalia; order Artiodactyla; family Bovidae; genus Capra; species Capra hircus. The sequence goes on along the minus strand of NC_030822.1, from coordinate 45,964,142 downwards.
AGAGCAGACAAAGTGATATCAAAATTTATTTAAACATCATTCTTAAATCTTCTTCTACAATGAGAACAGCTACAGCTCTATACTTTTTTGCAGTTATATTAACAATAATATTACCCTATGGAAATTAGTGCTCAGAAAACAAGTTCTTGGGTCCTCGATGATTCTCCTGTTTATTAGTTGGCACAAAATGCCTACTATGTATGTCCTTAGCCCTGTGATAAGAGCAATGGAGCATAGAGCAATATAAGTGTCACAGGCTATTCAAGACCCTCAGTTTACTTGGTGAGAGAAGATTAATGAGTTGAAACAATTAGAGAATAGTCAGGTAGGCTGTATACAAGGCTCCTCTGGATACTTCAAACTATAGTCAATATGTTGACTACTGCTTTATGCTTTTTACTGCTTTATGCTTTTCAAGTCAGGGAAAAACAGAATCTTAAAAATTTAGACCAAAAAAAAGTTTTGCAACTAAAGGGTTTGTTTTAAAGCATTATTTATCCTATCAAATGAGACCCTTTCCCTCCTAACTCTCCAGAAATAGCTGAGATTTGGCATGCATTTTTTGGCAGTAAGAAGATACCTCCATGCCTTGAAGGCTTTTCATGTAAGGTTCTGGGGACTTTATTTCTTTCACTCTAGACTGTACAGCTTTTATAATGGTAATACTTTATGCAAATAACTCAGCTACTCTTTGCAATAAAGAATATGGCCTTTAAGGAAATTCCACCCCCACCTCACCCCCACCCCTAGCCCCACCCCTTTCTGTCTTTCTTTATGCCCTGCCTCTCCCTCCAATTGCTCTTTCTCTCTTGTATTTTTTGTCTCTGTCTTCCCCTCCCTCCTTCATGATTTACAAACATTGGAAACATTCCTTCCAACAGATTAAGGAAGCTTTCTCCAATTAAATCACAGGAGGAATGATTTTCTAGAAATAAGACATTAAAAAGATCTTCACTTGCTCACTGTCTTTAACTAGGTAATAGACATTAATATTGTTTATGATTTTCAATACAAATACTTATTTCCTGTCACTAAGAAAAGTTAAATAATCCTCATGAAAGAAAATGAGCCCCCCTGAGTGTCACTCTGTTTGCATATTAGCACGTAGCCAGGTCTCTGCCAAGTTGCTTTCTGACTGACTGCTGCAGATGCTCTTTCTCAAGTATTCTGAGTCATATCTTTAGTGCAAGTCTTCAGGGACAAACAATAGCACCTGTTCCTCACAAGATATCAGGCCAGTTAGCCCATTCATGTATCTTTAATGAAGCTCTGGGGCAGATGGCAAAAAATGGCATCATCAACTTAGCACAGAGAAAACAAAGGGCATAAGTGTTGATGCAACAATGCTGTTTTACGAATAGAAAGAGACAGAACCTAAGTGTTTCACGTGCATCTGCTGCTGTCTCGATTGTCTAAAAGATGTGAGTTACACCCTAGCAATTAAAATTTCTGGGCATGTAGCCTATTTGATCAAGAATGTGTTCTTCACCCTCTGCAAAAGGGAAACGCTTTGGTCCGGGATTGTGGAAGTTTAGAATTAATGGGCAGTTATGCTTTAAGGGATAAGTTTGCTTCTTTCCTGATGCGCTGACTAGCTCCACCTATGACAGGGTTCCTGGATTCTCATTAGTCATTCCAGTTACGTACCCAGTTAGTGCTGCCTTCCAAAGCAATAAAAAATAATGCACTTTTATGCTCAGAGATTATTTTTGGTTACATTAAGTTTTACTCTTTGTATTAACAAAATCAGTTTTACTCCTACTTATGGGATAATTGAACATTCTTTGACATTGCCTTTCTTTGGGATTAGAATGAAAACTGACCTTTTCCAGTCCTGTGGCCACTGCTGAGTTTTCCAAATTTGCTGGCATATTGAGTGCAACACTTTCACAGCATCATCTTTCAGGATTTGAAAGAGCTCAACTGGAATTCCATCACCTCCACTAGCTTTGTTCGTACTGATGCTTTCTAAGGCCCACTTGACTTCACATTACAGGATGTCTGGCTCTAGTTGAGTGATCATACCATTGTGATTATCTTGGTCATGAAGATCTTTTTTGTACAGTTCTTCTGAACTCATCTCACATGCTAGTAAAGTAATGCTCAAAATTCTCCAAGCCAGGCTTCAGCAATACGTGAACCGTGAACTTCCAGATGTTCAAGCTGGTTTTAGAAAAGGCAGAGGAACCAGAGATCAAATTGCCAACATCTGCTGGATCATGGAAAAAGCAAGAGCGTTCCAAAAAAAAAAACATCTATTTCTGCTTTATTGACTATGCCAAAGCCTTTGACTGTGTGGATCACAATAAACTGTGGAAAATTCTGAAAGAGATGGGAATACCAGACCACCTGACCTGCCTCTTGAGAAACCTATATGCAGGTCAGGAAGCAACAGTTAGAACTGGACATGGAACAACTGACTGGTTCCAAATAGGAAAAGGAGTACGTCAAGGCTGTATATTGTCACCCTGCTTATTTAACTTCTATGCAGAGTACATCATGAGAAACACTGGACTGGAAGAAGCACAAGCTGGAATCAAGATTGCCGGGAGAAATGTCAATAACCTCATATATGCAGATGACACCACCCTTATGGCAGAAAGTGAAAAGGAACTAAAAAGCCTCTTGATGAAAGTGAAAGAGGAGAGTGAAAAAGTTGGTTTAACACTCAACATTCAGAAAATGAAGATCATGGCATCTGGTCCCATCACTTCATGGGAAATAGGTGGGGAAACAGTGTCAGACTTTCTATTTTTGGGCTCCAAAATCACTGCAGATGGTGACTGCAGCCATGAAATTAAAAGACGCTTACTCCTTGGAAGAAAAGTTATGACCAACCTAGATAGCATATTCAAAAGCAGAGACATTACTTTGCCAACAAAGGTCCATCTAGTCAAGGTTATGGTTTTTCCACTGGTCATGTATGGATGTGAGAGTTGGACTGTGAAGAAAGCTGAGCACCGAAGAATTGATGCTTTTGAACTGTGGTGTTGGAGAAGACTCTTGAGAGTCCCTTGGACTGCAAGGAGATCCAACCAGTCCATCCTAAAGGAGATCAGCCCTGGGTGTTCTTTGGAAGGAATGATGCTAAAGCTGAAACTCCAGTACTTTGGCCATGTCATGTGAAGAGTTGACTCATTGGAAAAGACTGTGATGCTTGGAGGGATTGAGGGCAGGAGGAGAAGGGGAAGACAGAGGATGAGATGGCTGGATGGCATCACCGACTCGATGGATGTGAGTTTGGGTGAACTCCGGGAATTGGTGATGGGCAGAGAGGCCTGGCGTGCTGCGATTCATGGGGTCGCAAAGAGGCGGACATGACTGAGCGACTGAAATGAACTGAATGTATGGGACGATTGAGGGTCTTCCCTAGTAGCTCGGATGGTAAAGAATCTGCCTACAATGCGGGAGACTTGAGTTTAATCCCTGAGTCTGGAAGGTCCCCTGGGGAAGGCAATGGCAACCCACTCCAGTATTCTTGCCTGGAGAATTCCACTGACAAAGGAGCCTGGCAGGCTACAGCCCACTGTGTCTCAAAGCATCGGACATGAATGAGCAACTAACATATACACATGGGATAATTATGGCTCAGCAGGTAAAGAATCCACCTGCAGTGCAGGATACACAGGAAACCCAAGTTCGATCCCTGGGTCAGGAAGATCCCCTGAAGAAGGAAATGGCAACCTCTCCACTAGTCTTGCCTGAAAAATCCCATGGACAGAGGAGCCTGATTGGCTACAGTTCTTGGGGTCACAAAGAGTTGGACATGACTGAGCAACTAAGCATAGCACAACACATGGGATAATTAAAGAATCTGAATTTTGGCTAAGGGAAAACTATACTTTCAAGAAAAAAAGATGCTATTTGAAATTTTGATAACTCCTTGAAAAAGACATGTGGAGACTGGTCACTCTTTGATGGAATTCTATTATTTCTTATTCTTTAGTAAAATATTTTTGGAACTTGTTGTTTACAATGTGACTGCCTTTCCTGGCGTGTTACCAAATGGGAAAATAAGATGATGGGAAGATAAAGGAAAGGCAGGCTTACATTCTTCAGAGCAGGATGGGACTTTTCTCTTTTATCAAAATTCTTTATCTTCCTTAGGCACTGATATGCAGTGCAGTAAGCTTAATTCACAACTTCCATAGAAGAAAAATAGTTTAGATGCTTATGTGATGCTTGTATGGCCACCAAATCCTCTTTCCTTACCTCCCCCACCCACCTTGTTCTTGCTTTCCATTTTTGTCCCACCTCCAACCAATAATCTTCTAGTAAGTAAAATAAATGGAAAGTTCTGAAAGAGGAAATTATTGCTTTAATTCATGATTTCCACTCACTTTATTTGCACTAGGTCATACTGTTGAACTTTGTACGAAAGGTGGTAGTTGGAAGTATTCATAGAACTGTAATTACCTGTGCTACCTTTTATGACACATAATTTTTAAAAAATGGTATCCCGTTGGTGAAATCTGAGTAAGGCTGTTGGATTGTGTCAAGGTCAGTGTCCTGGTTGTGATATTGTTCTATAATTTTTCAAATTTCTTCACTGGGAGAAACTGAGTAAAGTATACATGGGATCTTTTGTATTATTTATTATAACTGCATGTAAATTCACAATTATATTTAGCAAAAGATGACTTTATGCTTAATATAGTACTTAAAAGTATAGGCTTTGAGCCTTACATCCCTGGCCTTGAATCTTGGCTCCATCACTTTTTAAGTGACCATGTTACCTAATTTCTCATTGTTTTGTCTTTCTCCTTAGATAACTGAGGACAGTAACAGTAGGTACCTGATAAAACTTTGAGAATTAAATGAGATGGAGCATTTAAATCACTTTCCCATATGCTTGACATATAGGAAAAACTGGAAAATATTAGTTGCTCTGATGATGCTGATGGTTTCTATAATTAGAGATGTAAGAGGAGCTTTTCGTTTCTCAGCCTGTGTTCTAACTGGCTCCTGGGTATTTTGGCTTATATTTAATGAAGGCATTTTGAATTTGCACATCATTATTTTACTTAAAATAAGGTCAATTTTATCATTTGGATCTAAATGATTATTGCTAACGAATTAAATGGAATTGATGACAAATTTGAGATCCATGTGTAGGTACAAAATAAGAGAGAAGAAACAGACTGAAACTGAACAACATAGTATCTATACTCCATAGTATGAATATTTCAGAGACACATCTCTGAAATGTAAAATTATTTTCAGTTGCAGCCCTTCAGATTTTCTCTATGCAGAGAACGTACATGTATGATTTCTCACTTTTCTTTTCCTGAAGTCCATGCGATGTAATGGAAAAAGCGCTGAACAGGGTGCAGAAGTTCTGGACTCTAGATCCAGGTCTGTTGCAGGCAGTGTGACCTCAGTTTCACCTTCTCAAGCCACCTGGTTCCCTAGGTGTAAATTGTGAGATTTGAATTGGATTAGTGACTCTCAAAGAATGGTCCTTGAACCAAGGGCACTAACTAGCTTCACTTAGGAACTTGTTAGAACAAGTATACTCAGGTTCCCACCTCAGATCTACTTATTTCTGAGAATGGGGTCAAATAATTTTTGTTTGAACAAGCCCTCCAGATGATTCCAAAGTCCACAAAAGCTTGAGAATCTCCTCTCTGGATTAACTTTAGTCTACATTCTAGACTGTTGGCCCCAACCCCCAGGGTTTCTGTTTCTTAGGTCTGGGCTGGAGTCTGATAATTTGCTTTTTTTAAAGGCTCTCAGGTATTGCTGATGCTGCTGGTTGGGTACCACACTTTGAGAACTACTAGGTTAGATAAACTCTAAGCTTCACTTCAACTCTTTGGTTCCATCATTATCATTGTTTTCACAATACCTTCTATCCCCCTCCTTATTTACTTTATTTCTCAGTTTATTGAAACTGCCTCTTATCTCACAGCATTGAAACTTTCTAAAATATCCTGTTATGTAGAGGATGATGGACAGAAAAGAATTTCCCTAAGTTCTTACAGCTTATGTTAGTATGAAAAACCTACAGCTCGTTAATGTTAAAAATGACCTTAATTAGTTAACTTTAGTCTCTCAGTTACATAGCTAGCTACAAAGGAAATATCTTCAGACATCAAGATTTAATAATTAAAGTCTGATACCTGATTGCCATTGATGCCCTTATGTTTAAGATCTGAAGAGCTTGGGCTCCAATGTAAAAATAAAATTATTTTTCAGATGCTGTTTAATGAATAACACTAAGGATCCCAATTTACATCTTCAAATGAGCCTTTTAATCCCACCTTTTTTTTTTTTTTCCTTCGTGTTCTGGATATTTAGGATAAGATAATGCTCTGTGAGACATGGGTCTGCTAAAAACAAACAAGCCTCTTCCTGCCAAACTGAATTATTTATTTGACTCTTGTTTTCTTATTTGAAGTAGAGTTATGGGTTAAGATCCACTGTTTCTTGTATTAGTTCTTTAGTAGTCTGATAAATTTCTAGTACTGAATAGCAAATTGGATAAGAAAAACTAAGAATCTAATATTTACTGAGTGCCTATTAAAGGCTAGTCACTGTGCCACAAGCATTACTTTTCTTGTTTATTTAATCCTCACAACAACCACACTGCTAACTACCAGCTAAGGTAGTACACATTAGCTTTGGTTTTTACATGAGAAAATAGACTCAGGAAGGCTGAGTAACTGTTAAAGATCACACTGCCAAGGAAATGACACTATAGATTTAAGCTTTAGATTCATTTGACAATAAAGCCTTTGTAGACATAGTAGATTCTGAATAAATGTGTTGAATGAATGGAAGAATGACTATATTACATTATCTTCCTAATGTTGACTTTTAAACAAACGTAGAATTATAAAGTGGAAAATGCACCATAGGTCATTATCTAATTAGAGTTTAAGTTATGTCTGTTCTTTAAAGTATCTGTGACATATGAGTATACAGCTGTTACTTGACCACTTCCCTGGAGGAGGGCATGGCAACTCATTCCAGTATTCTTGCCTGGAGAATCCCATGGACAGAGGAGCCTGGTGGGCTACAGTCCATTGAATCATCTGAGCACACACACACATAGGAAAATGGTGCAAAGAACCTCTTTAATCACAGTGATTATTGAATAACTCATTATTGGAAAATTCTTCTTTGCATTAAACTTCCCTAAAATCTTTCTTTTGAGCCTAGTTCTGTTCTTTGTAATCACTCAGACTTAATCAAGTTCTTCTTCCATACATAATTCTTTCAAATATTTCAGCATAAGTGTATATCTTCTCTCTCCCAATCAAAATAGCCCCCATTTTTTCAGCTTCTTCTCAAAATCCATAACACATAAGAATGATTTAATAAATATTCATTGAAAGAAGGAAAGAAAAAATTTATTTGATACCTAGACTCCCCACTTTTTGTTTCCTTCCTTTAGAATGTGAAGCATCTGTGCTGTGTTCTGGGTATATGGTCTTAGCATCTCTAAAGCTAAATGAAGTGATTTCCTTTGATATACTCTTATACTAAACAATAGTCAACCACAAAAATATCATGTCTTATTTTCTGACATAGAACAGTGCTGTCATCTTTGACATCTCATGTTTGCAAGCTGGAATTGAACAGCAAACCTAGTGCTTTTCTTCAGGGCTAAAGGCAAGACCTAGGCACCAGGGGATCAGCTCCTGTTTAAGCAGGCTAAGTTTGTACTCAAACATACAAAACTTGGGCTTACCTCAGCTAAAATGGAAGAAAAAGCTGCCCAAAGCTAGTTTCTTTCACGCCCCACTGGCAAGGTAGTAATTGCACAAAGACCTTTTTATTATAAGTTGATTTTCCTGAGAAATGAATTCAGAGAAATACTGTAAAGGGTTTATTTTTTGCTTGCCCTTTATTAACCCACATCTTAGGGCTTTCCCTAGAGAGAGAGAAACTGTTGGTAAATGAAACCTCTTAGACCTGCACAGGAGCATTTTTGCAATCTGTCCCTGGCTGTGAAGGGAACAGGGACAGGATAAGGCAAGTTGGTGCTATTTAAACAGGGTCATCAGCCAGTATATGGAATTTTGCCTAAAGAGAATATTTAGGAATTTAAACGGGGGAAGGGTTTGGGGTTGGTAGACTACTAGTCAAGGTTTGTATCTTAAACAGGATATACTGCAGCTTTTTTATACTAGTAAGGAGAGTAAAGATCCTGTTTGAACTTAAAGATCATTGCTGTTAGTACATCCTAGTTTTGATCTTTAAATAACAAAAGTCCTATAGTTTAATTTATAAAATCATGCCTTGAAAGCCAGTACAAAACCTTCCTGTGATGCTATTCTGGAATCAGGACAGCATGCATAGAGTAAAAGAGGGAGCTGGGAAATTAAAATGTAATTTTCACAGACATGATTCTGTCATAGTTCTTATTTTCTTTATATGAAATACAAATACTGATATAGAGTGAAGATTTTCTGTTTTGCATTTTTGTGCTCTTTGATACATTTATTGAGGTCAAATGAAATTTGATATAGTAGGATTTATTATGAAATGCTCTCTGAATACAACTCCATAATTACTCAGCTACATGGTAGTGCATAAAGCTGTAAAACTGCTTAGCCAGACAAGCAATTTATATGTTACATCGAGGTGTGTATGGCAAAGAATATTAGTTTAATTGGGAGCCAAGAGGTAGTAGCCTTAAATCTGAAGGGCTATATGTTTGACATAATGCAGCAAGGCTTTGAAATAAGATATCTAAACTGGGGAGCTACAGCTTTTGGAATATATAACAATTAGACATTACTTTCTGACCAAGGACACTAGTAACAGTTTTCAAAATAAAGCACAGAATGCAAAGCTGATGAAAGGGCAAAACCTTTCAACACTGTACGGTGAGGGAATAAAACATTTCTTCTGGCTTTTTGTTTTTAAAAAAAGAAGGAAAAGAAAAAAGTCAAGATGAAAGAAAACCATTCATTATAATTTAGTGGAAGCAGGGATGAGGCCAATTCACAAGGAGGTTAGATAGTTGGTATACCAGTGGAATCTGAAAGGGCTTTGGTAAAGTTAGCGTGAATTTTCTCTGGGAGCAGATTTGGAATGAGGTTAGAAATGGGTGGCTGTTCGGGGACCAGCACACCACCAGGAGTGAAAAACAAATACTTCTTGGCGTGCATTTGCTCTGTGTCTGATCATAGGCTCTCTTCTGTTTAGCAGGTTCAGGGTCACATGCCTCCGCTCATGATCCCAATTTTTCCACATGACCAGCGGACCCTGGCAGCAGCTGCTGCTGCCCAACAGGGATTCCTCTTCCCCCCTGGAATAACATACAAACCAGGTAAGTAGACAGGGATTTAACATTCTTTTGTGAATGCTAAGATCCGTATGTTTTTGCTTAGTAGTCAAAACAAACACAGAAGCATATGAAGGAACTATGAGTAAAAAGATCATAAAAGGTATTTTAAAGTAAAATCAGAATTGTGAAGGGGGCATGTTAATAACTAATTGATTGCTTGAAACTTTACTTTCTCTTCTTCCACTTGAATTTGTTCTGTATTCACAGATAAAATGCTACTTTCCCTCGGGACTACAAATTTTGTCAGCTCTCTCTCATATCTTTACTGTGAATAATTGTCTTTGGTTAAAGATACTTTTCTCTTCCTGAGAGCTTTTATACTCTAGGAAAGTGGTCACATACAGTATAAAATGCTATTATTGTTTGTTGTCTGATTTCTCTTGGAAGAAAAGTTCAAACTGAACTGATTTAATTAGCTTGCCACTAATAGGTAAAATTCTTTTTTGATTTCAGTCTAAATAATGAAGCATTCAGTAGTATTTTCTCATTCATCTTTGAACCTCAAAGACGAGGTCACATAACCTTGCAGTGAAATATGTTTTGAGATGATTTAGCAAATGTTATGATTTTCTTTATTCCTCTGGGTTTACTGGACTCCTGGGGAATTCAATTAGGGGCATAATGGTTTGAAGCTTCTTTCAGAGCATCCTTGTAAACAGGGCTTTAAATGTTTAAAGATATGTTGCCAAAGGAATCCAATGTAAGAAGATAGTCAAGTAAATAAAAGTCAACCTTAATTTCATTTGTGCATTCTTTGTAAGTGACCTCACCTCAGAAGTAGTGACCTTGTTCTACTCATTAATAATTTCTGTGTCAAGTTCTTTTTAACGTATTAACCTGATTATATTAACCTCCCAATCTGAGTGCAACAAATCTGAGTGCAGCAGATTTTTGTGTGTGTGTATGGATTTATAAAGCTATTTTAATATGCTTAAAGCAACAATAAAATATAAGTTACTTTACAAAATTCTCTGTGAGGAAACTTACTGAATAGCATAAGACCAAACCTAGTGGGTTTTAACATCTATTTTTTGCCATCAGTTACTCTTACGCATTTGATAGAGAACCCCTTTCCAGTGAAGAAAGATAAGATGTGTCAAAACCCAAATGATTTAAAAAAATAGAGATTTTGAGGGATTGGCTAATTTAAGGACTGACTTAAAAACTCCTCAGATACAAACCTGAGTAAAAGGATACCTGAGTAAAAGAAAATTGTGTTATTCAAATTGTTAAAAGTTGATTTTGCTAGAGCAGAATTTTTAGAGCAAGTTATATTCTGTGAAATTAGTGTCTGTTTTAAGGACAGAGTTATATTTGCCAGAGAATATCTTTCTGTCAGTGCAGTGGTTCAGTTCTTCTCTGATCTCTATAAATAGTTTTGAACTCTCTTCATTTTGACTTCCTTCGGAGTGTTGGTGTACACTAAGTTTACTTGTTTATTCTGAATCTGGGTTGTCATCCCTACACAAGTCTTAGAAGCCTTTTAGATGAACTATACATGGAAACTCTAATTTTCATGTTTTTAAATTTAAAATTTTCCACATTTCAAAATCAGGTTATGAGCATTAATTTCTACTAGACATAGATACCAACATAATTAGCATATGATGTAATTTTGTTAAGACAATAATATTGTTTTTTATGGGGGAAGCTACTTTTATATAGTCAATGAATTTGGACCCTTTTATAAAGAATCTTCTCACGCAGTATCAGTGAGATTGCAGTAGATAAGTAAGAATCTAGAGACTGGGGCAGTACTGTGAAGCATCTGCGCAGCACAGAGCAGTGCCTTGGGGTAGCAAAGCTGGATTTGATTATGTTGGCTAAAACCTGCTAGTTAGGGCAGGACCATGGATTTGGACATGTAGGATGATTTTTCATCACAAGCAAGACTGGTAAAAAAGGTGTCATCTGGTGACCCCTAAGTTATGTCAGAGAGTTGAGTTAACCAGAACTCTAAATTCCCAGGTAGCTTCCCAGGTGGCTCAGAGAGTAAAGAATCTGCCTGCAATGCAGGAGATGTGCGTTCAGTCCCTGGGTCAGGAAGATCCTCTGGAGGATGGCAACCCACTCCAGTGTTCTTGCCTGGAGAATCCTATGGGCAGAGGAGCCTGGAAGGCTACAGTCCATAGGGTTGCAAAGAGTCGGACATGACTGAGCATGAGTGCAATGTGCATATGCTAAATTATTAAATACTTTGGCTAATGCAGGTTTTACTGTTTATAAAAATTATACTTTGAAAGAATTAAATCTATATGTTCAGATGCTATTGGTACAGACCATACTTAGGAGACTTGGTGTATGCAGTGTTCTTGTCATTCACATGAATTGGGAGAGGAGAATACTATTTGACTGGACCCTGGACAAGGAAAACATTTTTGCCCCAAACTGAACTATAGTAATTTCACTTGTGTGACAGCAAGACAAGTAGAGGAGTAGCATCACATGTAAAAGTCTTGAAGTGGTGGTGAACTGTATAGTTTGATCCCCTAAACAGCAAGAAGAATAACTGCTACATTGTCTCTCTTTTTGCTCTTTTTTCATCTACCCGTAAACTGAAACAATTCCATCAGTTCAGTTCAGTTCAGTTCAGTCGCTCAGTCGTGTCCGACTCTTTGCAACCCCATGAATCACAGCACGCCAGGCCTCCCTGTCCATCACCAACTCCCGGAGTTCACTCAGACTCATGTTCAAGTCAGTGATGCCTTCCAGCCATCTCATCATGGGTCGTCCCCTTCTCCTCCTGCCCCCAATCCCTCCCAGCATCAGAGTCTTTTCCAAAGAGTCAACTCTTTGCATGAGGTGGCCAAAGTACTGGAGTTTCAGCTTTAGCATCATTCCTTCCAAAGAAATCCCAGGGCTGATCTCCTTCAGAATGGACTGGTTGGATCTCCTTGCAGTCCAAGGGACTCTCAAGAGCCTCCTCCAACACCACAGTTCAAAAGCATCAATTCCATACTGTTTTTTTAAAATTAATTTTTATTGGAGTATGATTCTTTTCAATGTTGTCTTAATTTCTACTGTACAGCAAAATGAATCACCCATAAATGTACATATATCCTCTCCCTTTTGGATTTCCTTCCCATTCAGGTCACCAAAGTGCATTAAGTAGAGTTCCCTATGCTATACAATATGTTCTCAATAGTTATCTATTTTACATGTAATATCAATAGTGTATATGAGTCAATCTCAGTCTCCCAATTGCTCCCACTTCCACTGCCCTCTTGATACCCCTGTATTTGTTCTCTACATCTGTGTCTCTGCTTTTGCTTTGCAAATAAGATTATCTATACTGTTTTCTCTAGATTCAAATTCTGTATTGTTTTTGCCTCCGACTGATTGAATACTCATCATTTCCAGAAAGCAAAGACCACCTTGGGGTTATGTTCACTGTTAAAGCTGACTGTTTCTGAATCCATGTAGTACATTCTAAACAAATATATTTAGAGCTATCAGCTTTCTCCCCTTCTGATAATTTGACCCATTGTTCTGGGCATTTCAGGGTCCCCATGTGAACACCAGCCAAGCTCTCTCACCTTGGTAGGTTGCTGAGGGGGCAGATTGACTACAGAGATTGTACCGGTTTCAGGGGAACATGTATCAAAATAACTTGTGAAGAATTTCCCCTATTGAGTTTTAATCCTTAGTTAACTTCCCCCCTTTTAAAACTGATTCTCTAATTAGAGACATCTTTCTAGAAAGTAACTTATCAGGGCCTAGAACATACACCACAGAATATTGGTTGCTTTGCTTTATCACATCTTGATAAAGCAAAGACTGAGAGATACAGCAGTCCAGGGTAAGATAAATACAGTTGAGCACCTGTGTTTGTGAAAACGAACAACAACAACAAAAAGCTTTTGTAGCTGCCAATATGTATATCAGAGCGACTGAATTGACTGTAAAATGAAGATACTGGATAGACTCCTTGTGTGCCAGGGATGGTTCAGCCGACCATGGACTTCATGTAGCTGGGATTTTTAAAAATGAATGCTTCTAAAGCAGCACCCTTAACGTTTCCCAGGAGATCCTAGGAACAGGATGTCTGCCTGCTCATGACTCCTTGCTTAGTTATATTAAATATTATGATAACAGTTAAAGTTTATTGAATAATTACTTTGTGCCAAACAGTGTGTTAAATGTTCCACATGGGTTATATTTATTTAATTCTTACTTGAACATGTCACTTAGCCTTGCTGAGCCTCACTTCTTTATCATCTAAAAAAATATGTCATGATTTGTCCACTGCTCAGTGTGGGTGTGAAGATTAAGTTTCTTAAAGTATATGAAAGCTTTTTGAAAAAATTCTAAAGAACTATGTTTGGGGATAAAGTCTGACCATGAAACCTGAGTAAATTTAACTACATTAAACTGCATTCTTATCCACTAGAAATGTGGTTCAAGAACTGAGCATTTGACCTAGATATACTGCCTCTCTGTCTGAAGACCAAAAGCAATTTTACTCTAATATACCTAATGCTTCTTTAAGATAAAAAAATTTTGGAAAATATACATAAAATAATACTTTTTATATTACCCATTTTTCAATGTACAACTCAATAGTATTAATACATGTGCAGTTTTTAGTAACCATAATCATGATCTATACTCCAAAATTTTTAATCGTCAACAGCAGAAAAACTGTGGCCGTAAACAGTAACTCTCCTTATCCCCTTACCCCAAACCCCTGGAAACTTCTGTTCTGCTATTTCTGTATGTGAATTTGCCTATTCTAGATACTTTATATGAAAAGAATCATACAATATTAGTCCCTCTGTGTCTGGCTTATTTACTAAGCATAGTGGTTTCAAGGTCCCTCCATATTGTAGATATATCAAAAGTCCATTCTTTTCCCACATGTTGGCTATTGTCAATAATGCTTCTGTGAGCATTGATATGCGAATACTTGTTTGTGTCCCTGTTTTCAGTTCTTTTGGATATATACGTAGGAACGGGATTGTTGAATAATATGGGTAGTTCTATGTTTAATCTTTTGAGATACCATTAAACTGTTTTCCATAGGGGCTGTACCTTTCACGTTTCCAACCAGCAATGCAACAGTGTTCCAGTTTCTTTATATCCTCACCAATACTTGTTACTTTCCTATTTTTGAAAAAAAATATAGACATCCTAATAGATGTGAAGTGGTATCCCATTGTGCTTTTGGTTTTCATTTCCCTAATGATTAGTGATTTTGAGCATCTTTCATGTGCTTACTGGAAATTTGTATAGCTTCTTGGAAATACATCTGTTTAAGTACGTTGCCTAGTTTTAAATTTAGTTGTTTGTTTACCCTTACTGAGTTTTGGGATTTCTTATATATTCTAGATATTAATCCTTTGTCAAACTTATGATTTGCAAGTTTTTTTTTCTCATTTTGTGGATTGTCTTTTCATTTACTTGATAGTATCTTTTGATACACAAAAGTTTAATTCTGATGAAGTCTGATTTTTCTATTTTTCTTTTGTTGTCTGTACTATTGCTGTCATATCCATGAAATTACTGCCAAATCCAAAGATTTACTCTTGTGTTTTCCTCTAAGAGTTTTATAGTTTTAGTACTTAAGTTTAGGTCTTTAATCCATTCCATTAATTTTTGTATATGGTGTAAGTTAAGGATCCAACTTCACATTTTTGCATGTGGATATCAGTTTTTCCAGCACCATTTGTTGAAAATATGTCTTTTCCCCAGTAAATGGTCTTGGTGCCCTGATTTAAAAAAAAGTCAATAAACTGTATATGTAAAGGTTTATGTCTGGGCTATCTATTCTGATTCATGAGTCTATATACTTGTTTTTATGTAAGTATTATACTCTTTTAATTACTCTAGCTTTGAAGTAAATTTTGAAGTCAGAAAATATGAGCCTTCCAACTCTACTTTTCTTTCTCAAGATTTGTTTTAGCTGTTGGGGCTCCATGCAGTTCCAAATAAATTTGAGGATTGACTTTTCCATTTCTGGATTGTTGAATTTTGATAAAAATTTCACTGAATCTGTAGATTGCTTTGTTGATCTTAACAATGTTAAGTCTTCCTGTCTATGAACCTGAATGCCTTTCTGTTTATTTAGAGCTTTAAAAATTTATTTAAAAAATGTTTTATAGTTTCCCAGTGTACAAATCTTTGCCTTATTTGTTAAATTTATTGCTAAGTGTTTGATTCTTTTAGATACTATTGTAAATAGAATTGCTTCTTAATTTCCTTTTGGATTGTTCATTGCAGGAATATAGAAACACATTTGGTTTTTGTGTATTAATCTTATATCCTGAAACTGCTGCTGAATTTATTTATTGGCCCTAGTCATGAATTGTTTGGGGTTTTCTATATATAGGACCACTTCATATGCAAATAGACATGGTTTTACCTATTTTTATCAATTTGGATGCCTTTCTTTTTTCTTTTTTTGTCTAAAAGTACTAGCTAGAATTTCTAGCACAGTGTTGTATAGCAGCAGTGAAAGTGGGTATAATTGTCCCCAATCTTAGTCAAAAAACTTTTCAATTTTTTCCACTGTGATGTTAGCTGTGGGTTTTTCAGAAATACCCTTTATCATGCTGATGAACTTTCTCTCTATTCCTAGTTTTCTGAGAATTTTTATCATGAAATGTTGGATTTTGGCAAATGCCTTTTCTGCCTCAATTGAGATGATCATGTGGATTTTTTCCCCATTGTTCTATTAATGTTATGTATTGCATTGATTTTTTTCATGTTGAACCACCCTTGCATTCCTGGGATAAATCCTATTTTGTCATGGTGAATAATCCTCTTGATATGCTTTTGGATTTAATATGCTAATATTTTTTGAGCATTTTAATATTCATGCAAGATATTAATCTATATTTTTTGTGTTTTGTGATGTCTTTATCTGTCTTTATCTTGTTATCAAAGTTATATTGGCCTCATTGCCTCAGTTAGGATATGTTTCCCCTTCAATTTTTTGAAGATTTTATAAGGATTAATGTTAATTTTTCTTAAATGTTCAATAGATTGGTGAGGCCATCTAACTGGTCCAAGAATTTTCTGTTTTAGGAGGTTTTTGATTGCTGATTTAATCTCTTTATTTGTTACAGGTTTGTTTATATTATCCATTTCTCCTTAAGTCAGTTTAGGTAATTAATGTGTTTAAAGGAATTTTTCATTTCTTCCAGATTGTATAATTTGTTGGTGTATAGTTGCTACTTAATACTTCTTTTTAATTCCTTTGCTTCAGTTAGCATTTATTGGCCACCATTTATTTTCTGATATCTGTATCTATATATATTAATATATGTATGCATACATATATATAAAAATATATATATTCTCATTAAATTTTTATAACAACTCTAAACCATAAGTGACATTATCTACATTTTGTTTAAAAAAGAAACTAAAAGTCAAAGAAGATAATTAACTTTCTACACCTTCACCCCAGAAATTAGTATAGATAGATTTTGGACTGAAGTTCTGAATTTTATACTCTTGCAGGCATGATCTAAGCATAAAGAATATAAAAAAAGTCTAACTTTTGTATATGTATGTGTAAAAGATTACTGATAGTTTGGCCTGGATATTTATTTGATGAGGGTGCCTGACCTGTGTACTGTAAGGTTTTCAGCAGGATCCCTGGCCTCTACCCACTAGAGGCCAATAGCATCTCCACACCATCCTAAGTTATAACAATCAAAAATGTCTCCAGGTATTATCAACTGAACTCTAGGGGGCAACATAGCCTCCAGTGAGGACCTCTGGTCTAGACTAGTACCTGGCATGTTATAGCCACTAAATAAATATTGTTAAATAACTAAACAAATTGTTAAATTTGTTGTTTTAATTTTCACACAAACTTTTTCAAATTTTCTGAGCACAATCATTTATAAGCTTCCTTTTTAAAAATATTTTGATACAATTCCAAGAGACAGTAAGATTTATGTCACTTGTCAGTCATTCAAAACTAACAGGTGTAATTTCAAGTAATAAGGATTTTAAAAGAAAAGATGTAATAATACTTCACTAGTTATTTAATTCAAGTGAATAAGTGAACTAGTGAAACCTGATAAATATCCCCCAAATTGATTTTCTAGATTAAAAGCAACTATTTCAAACTGGCTTCAAATGAGCACTGTATGTTTATACTCTGGAGAGTTTGAGATGGTCAACACAAGTATATATTTTAAGCAATAAAATCTGTATACGTATCTATCATCTATTATTTTTAGTTCATTCTACTCCAGACTAAACAGCATTAGGAAAATTCCTGATAATGTACCAAGGATCATAGTCTAGGTTAATCTGTATTAAGACATCAAAAGTTGTTTATAGGTATTATGCTGCTACTGTTTAGTTGCTTCAGTTGTGTCCAGAGGGGGCTATAAGAGGAACACACAGTAAGAAATGAACTCATTCAATTCTGGTTTCCTCGGTGTGTATGCCCAGCAGTGGGATTGCTGGGTCATAAGGCAGTTCTATTACAGCAAAACCAATACAGTATTGTAAAGTAAATAAAAAAAATTTAAAAAAGAAATGAACTCAGTGTACTGGAAATTAAGATTTTTTTCATTTAAGGTTTTGCTTCACCAAATGGCCAAGATTGTAGAGGCCTGGGGAAATAAATTTGGCTCTATTTTTCCTCCATTTTTGTCTATTAAAAAGCAATGCAAGCACTTAGCCAAACCAGGATTAAATGACTATATATATAAAGGAATTGGTATTTATAAAGCTAGAGAAAGTAATGTTACATTAATTTCTTCTCAGTGGGACTCAAGATGGCTGTACTGATGTCACCAATTATGAGAGGAAAGAAAGAAGAAAGTGTATGACTTTTTATCCATACAGCAACTGGCACAGTGGATATTTAGTACATAGCAGGTGTTGAGTGCTTGTTTGTTTATATTTAATTGAGAAAAGAATCTATTAATAGTGCCATCTGGGCTTGGAAGATCTAAACTGTGGTTATTAACCTAACCCTAATAATCTAGAACAGTCAAATTAAAGCAAGATGGTTTCAAGTCAGTAAGGAGAGACTTTAAGTCACTATAAATATTCCTTGAATTTTCATTTGATATGCATTTGCACAACATACATACCTGTAGCGTATGAACATTTCTACAAGTAAAACAGAAAGGAAGAATTGGCAGGAAAGTAGTGAATATGCCCTAGATAGGCTGAGCAGAAGTTTATTCCTCCACTGGGGCACGTCTGTGATGGGAATCCATCCAACTATATGTAGCTTCTCAATTTCTTTTCATTAAAATATCACTTAAAAATACTTTTGGGTTAGAAAAACTAAAATTGCAAAAATCTATAGATGCAATGCAATTCCTAACAAAGTCTCAATGAAATTGTTCACAGAAAGAAAAAAATTTCTAAAATCACACGCATCCACAAAAGACCCCAAATATCCAAAGCAAACCTGAACAAGAACAAAGCTCCTAATTTCAAAATATATCTCAAAGCTATAATAATAATAAAATGATAGTGGCATACAATGGATATATAGATATGGGCATACAATGGAGCAGAATAAAGAGCTCAGAGATAAACCTGCACAAATTACAGTCAAATGATTTTCAACACTGGCAACAAGAATACCCAATGGGGAAAGGATAGTCTCTTCAATAAATGTCATTGGGAAAACTCAATATCCATGAGAAAAATAATGAAATTGAACTTTTATCTTAAACCATACAAAAAAAAAAAAAAACCTTGAAAAGGAAGTCTTAAATGTAGAAAAAAGTCTGAAACTTTTAGATATATCTCCAAAGGAATTGAAATCATGAGTTTATAGAGGTATTTGCTTTCTCATGTTCATTGCAGTGTTATTCACAATAGCGAAGGCATGAAAGCAACCTAAATGTCTACTGATGGATGAATGGATAAAGAAAATGCAATATGTACATAAAATATAATATTATTTAGCCTTAAAAAAGGAGGAAGACATCCTGCCACTTGCAACATTATGGAGAAACTTGGAAGACATGCTAATTTAAATAACTCAGACACAGAAGACAATTACTATGTGATGCCAATTATATGAGGAATCTAAAACAGTCAATTTCATAGAATCAGAGAGTAGAATAGTGACTGCCAGGGGATGAGATAGGGGAAACAGGAAGTATTAGTTAAAGAGCATAAAGTTTCAGTTATGCAAAATAAAGTCCTAGATATCTACTGTATAACTTGAAGCCCATAGTTAATAATACTGTATTGTACACTTAAAAACTTGCTAAGAGGGTAGATCTTATGTTAAATGCTCTTATCACTTATCTAATAATGTTCTTATCATATAATAATAATACTAATGGTGAGAGAAACTTTTGGAGATAAATGGATATATTTATGGCATAGATTGTGTTATGTATTCATGGATATATACTTATCTCCAAACTCATCCAGTTGTATATATTAAATATGTTCAGTTTTTTGTATGTCAATCATGCTTGAATAAAGTGGTTTAAAAATATTTCCATTCTGCTCAGTCTGTTCTGTTACCCACCATATCTTTTTCTGATTTAAATTTCATAAATGTTGCATATCCTGAGTTACTCTATGGTTGGAAACTGGAGTGAAGCATTTTTTAAAATACCAGAATACTTTGCTTTCAAACCTTCCCCTATGTTCTTAATCACATCATCTCTCTTAATTCCAAGGTAATTCATTATAACTCATAAACATACCGATACATGAAGCCAACCAAACAAAACTTCAAAACTCCAGTTTGGTAAAAACAGGAATAGAAATACTTGTCACTATTTTAGAAACCACTGCATGTTACAAGCAGTCTATTTAAATACAAGTATTCACATACTAGGAGTTCCTTGTTGTGTGGATTAATTAGTAAGGCTGGAGCTAAATGAATGTTGGTGGAAATGCTACACTAAGAAAGACAGAGAACTGAATTGGTTTTGTAATTCCAAGGTCCTGGGCTCCTACTAAACTGTCTCTGTGAGTACAGCCAAATATCCCATCAAATAAATGACTTAAAACACAGTAATTAACAGAGCTTAGTGAGACAGGCATGCTCTCAACTTTTAGATATTATTTGAAAATCAACTGAAAATCAAATTTCTAAGAGAAAATCCAGTTTACCTAATGTTTTAATTTGTGGGTAGGAATAATCGTATTCTTGAATACAATGACAAGTCATATTTCCAAACACTAGAAAATGTCTTCATATTTTGCATCCTTCTCTGATCTACCTATATGTCTTTAACCTTCACCAAGACTCCCTTAACACCTGCCATTATTTGTAAGAAACCTACCTAGAAATGAAAAGTTGTTTATATGAGAATATGCCTCTAAAGACAGACCACTTGGCTGAACATATCCTCTCTCCCTGCAAAAAGAAAAAAAAAATCCAAAGATTGAGTTGCAGATGACCACCAAAAAGGAAATTCACTAATTCAATCTATTTACCAACTATGGTCATAGGCAACACTGAGGATTCAACAGTAAACAAAAGAAACAAAAATCCCTGAATTCAGTGACACATTCTGGTAGATCAGAGCCACCCATGAGAAACACTTAGGCAGCAAAGCTAGAGTAGAATTGACTGCTTATTTGGGATGTTGGAAAGTTTTTTTTCCTATCTTGATAATGATTTTTTGTGGAAATTTATACACGCCTTGTTAATCCATTTACTACTCA
This sequence comes from Capra hircus, assembly GCF_001704415.2. Classification (NCBI taxonomy): domain Eukaryota; kingdom Metazoa; phylum Chordata; class Mammalia; order Artiodactyla; family Bovidae; genus Capra; species Capra hircus. The sequence continues at coordinate 45,943,219 of NC_030822.1, read as the reverse complement.
CAGTAAAAAAATATTATCCCTTTTTTACAAGGAACAAACTGAAAAAAGGAGGCAATTTGAGAACAGTGCAGGACAACATAGTAATAGCAGAAACTCTCATTCAAGATTCTGCTTCCAAAATGGAGTTTATTCTATTAGTCCATAGCTCATCTAATCACAGCTATAATGGTCCTTCCAGATTCCTTCACGCTTTTAAAGTCAAAGTGGGTGAGAGAAGGCTGATTATGAGAAAAGCAAGCATTTCTCCTCAAAGCACAACCCCCTGGTTGGTATCCTCAGAACAAGCTTTGAATCAGTGCATTACTTTTTTTCCATCAGGTAGCTAGTAATAGGTCACTCTAATCAACTCTTTATTCATCTCTCTATTAGAAATCACAACCTCCAAAGCCCACCCAGTCCAGCTAACTCACTCTCTCATTCCTCCACAGAACTGAGGCATGTTTATGATTTCAAACAAGAAGGCAGGGTATGAGCCAGAGAAGAGCATCTAAATATAATATCATAAAGATTCAGGCTGGAGCTAAAATAGAAATGGAACATTCTCAACCCCTCTAGGACTTCTTCATCTTTCCATTTGTAGCATGAAAATTGACAATATCATTTAAATAAAATATGTGTTTCTATTCACTTTTGCAAAAATTCAATTGTTATCCTCCATCTTTGCAAAATTTTTTTAACTTTGTTTTGCAAGATCTTTAATAGTTCCATTTAAGAATAACTTATGGTTGATGCATTGTAGCTAGTG